>NC_037676.1:133845293-134145293 GCF_003255815.1 Theropithecus gelada
TTTTTTTGAGACAGAGTCTCGCTCTTGTCACCCAGACTGGAGTGCAGTGGTGCAATCTCAGCTCACTGCAACCTCCGCCTCCCAGGTTCAAGCTCTTCTCCTGCCTCAGCCTCCTGAGTAGCTGGGATTACAGGCACACACCACCACGCCTGACTAATTCTTGTGTTTTTAGTAGAGATGAGGTTTTGCCATGTTGGCCAGGCTGGTCTCAAACTCCTGACCTCAGGTGATCTATCCACCTTGGCCTCCCAAACTGCTGGGATTATAGGTGTGAGCCACTCTGCCTGGCCAAGGCATTGCTATTATTATTTTCAGGAAATGTTTATTTGCATTTCAGCTAACAGTTCCACTAGGAGATGTTGATCCTCTTTGAAAGGAGAAATTCAGAAAATATTTACCATTTGTTACAAGGTGACTGCTCTACAGAGATGCCAATCCCTCATCTGTCCCTTTTATTACTACTATTATTTAACGTAACTTAATTTAAAAAAAATTATTCCATAGGTTTCTTGGGAACAGGTGGTATTTGGTTACCTCAGTAAGTTCTTTAGAAGTGATTTGTGAGATTGTGGTGTACCCATCACCTAAGCAGTATACAACAAACCCAATTTGTCATCTTTTATGCCTCATCCCCCTCCTACCCTTTGCCCCTGAGTCTCCAAAGTCCATTGTGTCATTCTTAGGCCTTGCATCCTCATAGCTTAGCCCCCATTTATGAGTGAGAACATACGATGTTTGGTTTTCCATTCCTTAGTTACTTCTCTTAGAATAATAGTTTCCAATCCCATCCAGGTTGCTGCAAATGCCACTAATTTATTCCTTTTTATGGCTGAGTAGTATTCCAACTCAGTATATTCCAACTGTATATATACATACACACACACACACACACACACACACACAGAGGCAACCAAAGAATGGAAGAAAGTTTAAGAGGTAAGGAAGGGATCCAGTTTCAATTTTCTGCATATGGCTAGCCAGTTCTCACAGCAATGTTTATTAAATAGGAAATCCTTTCCACATTGTTTGTTTTTGTCAGGTTTGTTGAAGATCAGATGGTTGTAGATGTGCGGTCTTATTTCTGAGTTATTTATTCTGTTCCATTGGTCTGTGTGTCTGTTTTTCTACCAGTACCATGCTGTTTTAGTTATTGCTGCATTTTAGTACAGTTTGAAGTCCAGTAGCATGATACCTCCAGCTTTGTTCTTTTTGCTTAGTATTGTCTTGGCCATACAAGTTCTTTTTTGGTTCCATATGAATTTTAAAATCGTTTCTTCTATTTCTGTGAAGAATGTCAACGACAGTTTAATGGGAATAGCATTGAATCTATAAATTACTTTAGGCAGTATGGCCATTTTCATAATATGGGTTCAACTGACAAATGGGATCTAACTAAACTAAAAAGCTTCTGCACAACATAAGAAACTATCATCAGAGTGAATAAGCAACCTACAGAGTGAGAGAAAAATTTTGCAATCTATCCAGCTGACAAAGATCTAACATCCAGAATGTACAAGGAGCTTAAACAAATTTATAAGAAAATAAAGCAAACAACCCCTTTAAAAAGCAGGCAAAAAGCAGGCAAAGGGCCGGGCACGGTGGCTCATGCCTGTAATCCCAGCACTTTGGGAGGCTGAGGCGAGTGGATCACGAAGTCAGGAGATTCAGACCATCCTGGCTAATACGGTGAAATTCTGTCTCTACTAAAACTACACAAAAAAGCTGGGCGTGGTGGCGGGCGCCTGTAGTCCTGGCAGGAGAATGGCATGAACCCGGGAGGTGGAGCTTGCAGTGAGCCGAGATAGCACCACCGCTCTCCAGCCTGGGCGACAGAGCGAGATTCCATCAAAAAAAAAAAAAGCAGGCAAAGGACGCTTCTCAAAAGAAGACATTCATGAACAAGCATATGAGCAACAAACGTGAAAAAAAGCTTAACATCACTGCTCATTAGAGAAACACAAATCAAAACCATAATGAGATACCATCTCATGTCAGTCAGAATGGCAATTATTAAAAAGTCAAGAAACAACAAATGCTGGCAAGATTGTGAAGAAATAGGAATGCTTTTTCATTGTTGGTGGGAATGTTAATTAGTTCAATCATTGTGGAAGATGATGTGGCAATTCCTCAAAGATCTAGAACCGGAAATACCATTTGACCCAGTAATTCCATCACTGGGTATATACCCAAAGGAATACAAATCATTCTATTACAAAGATACATGCACAGGTATGTTCATTGCAGCACTGTTCACAATAGCAAAGACATGGAATCAACCCAATTGCCCATCAATGATAGATTGGATAAAGAAAATGTGGGACATACACACGATGTAAGCCATAAAATGGAATGAGATCATGTCCTTTGCAGGGACATGCATGGAGCTGAAAGCCATTATCCTCAACAAACTGATGTAGGAACAGAGGACCAAACACCACATATAAGTGGTGAGCTGAGCAATGAGAACACATGGAAATGGGGAGGGAAACTACACACACTGGGGCCTGTTGGGGGATGGAGCAGGGAAAGGGAGAACATTAGAAAAAATAGCTAATGCATGCTGGGCTTAATACCTAGGCAATAGGTTTGTAGGTGCAGCAGGCCACCATGGCACACGTTTACTTATGTAACAAACCTGCACATCCTGCACGTGTTCCCTAGAACTTAAAATTAAAATGAAAAAATTTAAAATGAAAAAAAGGAAATCAAAACCACAGTCAGATATCATCTCTTGTAGGTCAGAAGAACTATTACTAAAAGATCAAAATATAACAGATGTTGGCAAGGTTGTAGTGAAAAAATTATGTTATATATTGTTGGTGCGAGTGTAAATTAATTCAACCATTGTGGAAATCTGTGTGGCGATTGCTCAGAGCTAAGAGCAGAAATACCATTCAAGCCAGCAATCCCATTACTGAGTATACACCCAAAGCAATAGAAATCATTCTGTCATAAAGTCACATGAATGCATTTGTTTATTGCAGCACTATTCACAACAGCAAAGACATGGAATCAACCTAAATTCTTTCTGAATAAAGAAAATGTGGTACGTATACAAAATGGAATACTGTGCAGCCATAAAAAAGAACAGTATAATGTCCTTTGTGGGCACATGGATAGAGCTGGAGACCATTATCTTTAGCAAACTAACGCAAGAACAGAGAGCCAAATACTGCATGCTGTCACTTATAAGTGGGTGCAAAATGATGAGAACACATGGACACCAAGAGGGAAACAACAGATACTGGGGTTTTCCTGAGGGTGGAAGGTGGGAGGTGGAAGAGGAATAAAAAAAAATAACTGTTGGGTACTAGGCTTAGTACCTGGGTGATGAAATAATCTGTACAACAAACCCCTGTATAATGAGTTTTCTTACATAACAAACCTGTACATGTACCCAGAACCTAAAATAAATTTTAAAAACATAAATAAAAATTTAAAATCACGTGGGTTCTTCATAAAATTAAAAATAAACCTTAGAAGATGAGGAACCTTGATTTGTCCCATTTTTTTCTCTTAGACATTTCCTCTCAGAAACTTTTATTTAGAACTCAATTATGTGATTTCCTGCATAACCACTTACATGGTTTTATCTTCGGAGGAATATACCTTTGAATTCTCAGCTAATTTATTTTTATGTTGTCAACCTAAATAACCAACAGAGGTAGGATCTCTTAAAGAAAAAAATATGTATTTAGGAGTAAAGCATTACAATGGGAACGCGTATTCCATAGTAAACTATGTGCACATTAGGGAAGTAAAGGAAGACAAAGGTTTTTAAAGGAAAACAATGAGAAGGGTTATATAATTGTTTTGAAGTAATTATCCTCGGCTGCAAAGATCAATAATAAAGATGACACCAGTGTGAGGTTGTGCAGACAATCGCTCAGCAAATGTCTACACAGAAGTATTTTTTTGTATAACATTGTGATGGCTTTTGTGCAAGGTTGTGATTTTTGCAGTACTTCTGATAGTTTTCATTATCAGACGTATAAATGTGAGAACCGGCTCTTCATGGCCTTTCCTAGCTCTGTTTGCCACGCTTTTCTTTTCTTTTCTTTCTTTTTTTTTTTTTTGAGATGGAGTCTCGCTCTGTCGCCCAGGCTGGAGTGCAGTGGCACGATCTCGGCTCACTGCAAGCACTGCCTCCCGGGTTCATGCCATTCTCCTGCCTCAGCCTCCCCAGTAACTGGGACTACAGGCGCCCACCGCCACACCAGGGTAATTTTTTGTTTTTGTTTTTTTTTCAGTAGAGACGGGGTTTCACCATGTTAGCCAGGATGGTCTCGATCTCCTGACTTCGTGATCCGCCCGCCTCGGCCTCCCAAAATGCTGGGATTACAGGCGTGAGCCACCGCGCCCAGCCGCTTTTCTTAACATTAGTGACTTCATTTTGATTCTGACGACGTTCACAATAGTAATGCCTTGTTCCCCTTCTTAATGACTTGAAAGCAGATAGCTGTCTCAGACACATATTTTTTCCATCACTACAAAGTGCCTGGCAGTAGGTTGAAATATATATACACACACATACACACACACACACACATATATATATACACACATACACACACACATATATATGTTATTTTCATATTAGTGTATAGCAGGCACTCACTAAGCATAGTTGAGTTAAAGAGCATAATAAACCCTCTCTATACGCTTATAAAATTGATGTTGGATGATAGAATGAATATAAAGAGAGCAGGAAAATAAATATATAGATGAGGAATAGATGAATAGATACACTGGTAAACAGATAATTGAATTAATAAAAGATGGGAAAATACGAATGAATTATTGAGTTTTCCAATAATTTCCATGGATTTCAATAACACTTCTGAGGTGTGCCTGATATTTTTAAAACATGTAGTAAAATGCTGGCAAAACTCATTTTCTCTAACTTTTCTCCTGTTATCAAGATAATGGGTGATTGCTCTGCTTTCTAAGACTTTTGCTCCAGTGCAACATCAATTATCAAGGATATCACATCATGTTTTGTTGTTTTGCCTTCAGTATTTTCAGTCTCCCTCAACTGTCTTTCTTTTTGCCTGTCTTAATTCACTATGTCACTATAGGAGTAGACAATTCTCAATAAATAATAATAATAATAATAACAGAAAATATTTTACTAACAGGAGATAAAGGTGATTGAAAAAGTACCTTTCTTGAAATCAAATTTCAAATACTAAAAGTAGACATTTCAAAGCTAAGTAGCTACATTGGGAACATAGCCCATTTTTTAAAAGGGTCCATCATTAGGAATATCAAGATTTGGGTTTAAATTTGAAGTTGCCACTTACTATCTGGGGGTTTTAAGGCAAATAACTCAATAATTTTTAATTATCTATGCCTAGGGGATTTTATTCCTACATTCCATAGTTGAGGGATAAATTAAGTTAAATAACTAATTTCTGCAACATATTCAGTTTAGTGCCAGGTATGTACTAAGTCTTGATTAGAAAGCAGCTGTTAATAGCTGCTTGCTTCCTTTGAAAAATTAGTTTACAAATGGATATCATATTAGTGTATAGCGGGCACTCAGTAAGGAGAGTTGAGATAAAATGCATCATAAATACTCTTTATATGCTTATAAAATTGATGTTCGATGATAGAATGAATATAAAGACAGAAAGGAAATAACTCCTGTTTAGTTAACTCCAGTAGTTGACTACAGCCAATGTAGATATCTCACAACACTTTATAAGTGATAAGCAATATGCATATATATAATTTAATTTTTATTTGTTATCTTCATGTTACAATCAAGTAAATTGTATCTCAGAAGAGGTGAAGGGATTGACCCACTTCACACATCTCGAAGTGAAATGGTGGCCAGGCTTTTGGAGGCTGCATGTCATGATCTTTCCTCTACAAAAGTATTTCTTGTCATCATCTTACGTTACTGAATGTGTTATCAATAGGAGATACACCCAATATAAACTACAGCAGAGCCTGCAAGCCAGACTGAACATCTAGATTTCACTCTTACCCAGTTTAAAATCCTCAAATTTCTCCAACAGCAAAAATGTATGCCCTAGCTCAGGATGGTGGAAGTGGAAGTGGGTCAGGCTTTAGTTGCTTCCCAGGAGCCACAGCAACTTATGATGGCAGTGTGGCAACTGTCTCTGACATGTCATTCTTTCCACAGAGCCTTTCAATGAGGCTTCATGTGTTACAGCAACAGTTCTCAAAATGACCAGTGTAGACCCCCAAAAGATGTAACTATTTTCTTTGTTGGCAGTACATTAAGCAAAAGTTCATGAAAAGTGTGTGGGTATAAGGAGGAGGATGGAAGGATTTCTTTCATACCCAACACAAGAATTTCTCATGCTAGACCCCAGCTCAAGAGGGCTAAGTGATTGTGTTGGGTGGTTGGCTTTAGTAGCAGGCCAATGCGAGATAAAGACTGAGTATCTCTTGCGAATTTCCTCTAAACTAGAAATCATTACTTGATACTTCTTGAGTGAACAACTAAAACTCCCTCCTACTCCACTCCCATTCTGTCCTGGGAAAACACACAGACCCTGTTACAAGCATTGTGTTCAGCTCTGGAAGATCATGAGAAACTCCAGCTTTTATGCTGTTGCGATTGTGGATTTGGTTTTCCATGCGTCATGAACACTGGGGAAATTTCTATGAGATAGGGAAGAGGTAACACAAGATGACTACGAACAGAGCTGTAGAAGAGTGTTCTACTTCACACTACAGGTGTAGTGACTACAGATACATGTAAAGACTACTAAAGATTTGTAATAATGAGCATATTTCAGGAGCTATAGTTGCAAAGCAAGAATGCACAGTTTTTCCTTCTGAAATTTGGATAGGCTCATTTAGGAAGAGTTAAGGACCTTCCCACAGGCTTAGAATTAGATCAAGCACTATAGTTATTCAACTAGCCTAGGAGTGGGAAGAGCTAGAGAAAGAGAGAATAGCCAGCATCTTAGTAAACACTTAAGAGTCAAAGCTGGTGAAACTGAGTGCTATTATTTTAAGCTCAGGACTTGAAATTGAGACAAAGCTAAGAGGTTTCAAAGTTGATTGGATTTTGGAATGGAGTAGAAAGTAAGAAAAACACAACCCAAGCAAGAAACCCCAAGTTAAGAATTGAAGTGGGACTGAAGATTCAGTGGGGTCTTCCAACAGTTCTTGGTTATATAGTGCACAGGTAGACTAGCCCTGAATAAAAGACTAGCCCTGAATAAAAGGGTTAAAACAGATAACTTTGTTCTCAGCAATCCTGAATAACAGGGTTTCAACAGTGATTGTTCCCTTTTAATATTTTTTAAAATTTATTTTTTATTAATTTTTTTCTGTTGATGTATAGTAATTGTACATATTTATGGCATGGAATGTGATGTTTCAATACATTTATACATTGTGTAATAATCAAATCATGGTAGCACTATCCTCTTTAATCTTTAAACAGTCTAGTGGTCGATGTCCTAAAGAAAATAAAGTTTGTGTGTGCAGTGCATGTGTGTGTGTACACACACACACACACACACACAAACACACCATTTATATCATAATATGACATAACTTTCCAACTTAGGACATACAATACAATATATTACACTGCTTGAATTTCACTTTCACCATATGGTTCTTTAAGTTACTCTTTTCTTTGTCTCAGTGATCCTTGTGTCCCCAAAAGACTTCGTGTCTCCCTTTTCCTTCTGCGTTTAAACCTGTGTAAAATGTGGTGGCTTCACTACCCTTTCCCAGGGTCCAAACTCGAGGGAACATACAGAAGTTTATGCCTTCCTCAAGATATGGTTACTAGGATTTTGAATATGTTTTGGGATAAAGGCAGGCATAACAAAGTGGTATTTCATGATTCAGGAAGGTGAGATATGATTTCTCATAAATAACAGATACCATGGGTTAGGTGCACGTTACCTGAGACATCTAAGACAGTTGATCTTGTGACCTTAACCTATTTTGATCACTTTCCTATATACCCAATTCAGTTTCCCTTCTCAGAATCTTCCAGCCCTGTTCTACTGAAGAGGTGGGCCTGGAACTACCTGTTTTTATCAGATTGTGGCTTAGTCTTACCAAAGGTAATTGAACACATTGCAGAATTGTGGTCCTTCAGCTGATTCCCACTTTTGAGAATTTGAACTCAAACATCAAAAGCAGTGCATATTGGGAAGTGAAGGTCTAGGCGCATATAGAGCAGATGGATTTCGAATTGGAGTTAACAGTGTTAACCCAAAGTTAACAGAATAGTGCCTTATCAAGGAAGCTGGTTTGCAGAGGAAGAAATGGAGCATTCTTACAGAGGAAAAATAAATACGTATTTTGTCCCAAGAAAGAAATAGAGAGAAGATATCTAATGAGGTTCCCATGAACTCCCCTTGTTTAACTTCTTGTCTTTGAGTTCTCAATGAGTGTCCTTTATCCTTTCCAAAAAAAAAAAAGGAACAACAAAACAAAAAAATCTTTCTCTTAAACTTGTTTGATAAAAGAACAATCCTTGACTAGAATATCGTACACATGACTGAGTCTCATGGACTGGCAGGTAGATCCATGGGATAGAATATGTGTAAGTTATTTTTAAATGACTCCAATAATCTGTCAAATTAGAGCAAGTTAGGATTCAAGTTTCCAGTATGTAGCCCTAGACTTAAAATGGTTTCCTGACCTTAAGATACACCCTACTTGAGACTTTCAGCAAGAGTTTTAGCCTAATCAGTTAGCACATCTAACATGTAAGTTATCCATGACTAACCACCTACCCGCCACTACCATTGTGGATGACTAATTATATTCAGCTATAATGCTGGCTGGATTGGGTCAATTAATTATTGCAATCAAAACTGAATGCAATTAATAAGGTGGTTTTGAGTCGTTCAAAATAATTCCATTGCATCATTAATAAAAGGACATGAGAAAAATCTATTGACAATAAGAAATAGGCATGAATAAAGCTTCCTTTTGACTCATTTTTGAGTCATGGGTATTACAGCAAGGGAGGATTCTCCTGAATGACTTCTGTTATCAAAAAATAATCTAATGAGTCCCCTACACATGTGAAATTATAATAATAATACCCAATTTGGGGAATTCACGGATGTCCATATTAGTCATAATTTGATTCATCTCAGGAGGGGATGGAGTTTCTGGATAAATAAATATGCTTAAAACAGGTCAAGCACAGATACTTGCTTAGACTTGTCCAGTTTATTTCATCAGCTCTCTCTTAGAGCTTCCTTTTACCAGCGTTCCCATAACAATGCCACATTCATGTAGCAGCCACAGTAATCTTTCCAAAACACAAACAAAATCCTTTCTATCCATCACAGCATGATCCTCAAATGTTCACGGAGGTAAAGATCATCTGGGGAAATTGTTACACAGACATTCCTGGGGCCCACATTCAAAGATTCTAATGTAGTTTATATTTGATGGAGTCCAAGTTTATATTTAATTAGCAGCTCAGTGGGTTCCAATACAGTGTCCCAGAGAAAACACATGGTTTTGTAAGCTGCAGTGGCTTGTGGTGTGAGGAGTCTCATGGACTGGCAGGTAGATCCATGGGATAGAATGTGTATAAGTTATTTTTAAATGACCCCAATAATCTGTCAAATTAGGGCAATTTAGGGCCTCGCACGGGGCACCGGTTGAGATACTGCTCCTCACATTTGAGGGTACTTGCTGTGGGGGTCTGCCTGCAGACCCTGACTGAAACGACAAATGAATAAAACGTACACTGACACACAGATATTCTGTTTTGCCAGTCCTGCTGAGTGTCTGACCGCGTACACACCAAGAGAGGTTTGTCACTGAAGCTGGTCCTGAGCAGCTTGCACTCCAGGCATTTATTTACTATACAGTGAACAACAGAAGCTTTGAGTAAACGCACTTGTGGATAATTAACATGGTTAGGAGAGTAGTTCTATGAATGATTAAAGCTCAGGTACCTTGGTCTAAAGTAAATATCACTGGGGGCAACATCCTTGGTGAACCTCCCCCCTAGAGGACCATCTGGCTCAAAGGTTAGTTAATGGAGGTAGGGTAAACAGACTTAACTGGGGAAGCCTCTATTGTCCCTAGTATTTACCCTATGACCTAATGCTCTAAAGTAAGAACCAGCTGCCTTCAACCTGTTCAATTATTACAGGCTGTGTAAACTTTCGGCCTTCCAAAAGGTTTGTGACTGTTTCCTATAACTTTCCCTAATATTTCTCTTTAATATTTCTGCCACCATCCTGAGTAAATCCCAACATTGTGGCATAAAGCCTGTAATTCCTTAGCAGGGCAAGCAAGGCTCTGCATGATCTAACCTCACCTGTACCTGCTTTCATGCCCCACTCTCCATGCCTTCTTGTATACACTCTTCAACAACACCAAACCGTCTGTGGCTCCCCACTCTCCCCCACGCTCTAGCAGGCCTAGGTACTTTTTCTGTTGGTATTCTCACTCTGGAATGCCCTTCTCCAGTTAGGTCTACTGAGATTGGGTAAATGGTTGTGCAAGCTCTTGCCAGCGAAAGGCTGCGGGGCCCCAACCCAGAGCTAAAATCCAGCTTGTCCCAGGGTGGTATCAGTATGGAGGCAGGGATACCTTTATCTAATTGAATGCTCAGAGGGCATATGCTTTTGTGGATTTATATGTTCAAAGTGGATAATTCTTCAAATTCTGAAAAATGGCTTGTGCTGGAGGCAGCCCTGTTTCTTATTTCATCTGGGCACAACCCTATTCATCCTCCAAGACCCTGCCAGGTTACCACTTCTTGATGGTTTGGATGTCTTTCCTCTCTACCCCTGCAGTGCCTCTAATTTCACTCATTACAGAGTGCCATAATCCCTGTGCCTGTTTTTAAGGCTGCTGTCACTTCACAGGCCTGGGTCATAGTAGTTGCAGCATAAATATGTGTTCCTGTGAAGGTATGTCAGAGAAAATTTTGGTAATGACTACTGTGTCTGAGATTAACAAGAAAAGCTGCTCTGGTTTCCAGCTCCCTCTAATATTCAACAACCCTTATTGGGTGACAACCCTGTGCCTTGTACTGTACTCAGCTTTGGAAAGACAGAGGTGGGTTCTTTCCTATACTTTTCTTAAAATAAATTTAACTCTTCCCCTGAATCAGTGCGCTGGCTCCCTTGTCACTCATCTCTAGCAACCTCTTGCCTCACTGTCTTAGTCTGTTCTCATACTGCTATAAAGAATACCTGAGACTGGGTCATTTATAAACAAAAGAGGCTTAACTGACTCACAGTAACACATGGTTGAGGGGGCCTCAGGAAACTTACAATCACGGAGGAACACAAAGGAGAAGCAGGCAACTTCTTCACAAAGCAGGGGCGAGCAGAGAAAACAGCCACTTATAAAACCAGCAGATCTCATGAGAACGCGCTCATTATCATGAAAAGAGCATGGGGAAAATCACCCCCATGATCTAATCACTTCCTACCAGGTAGGAACCCTGTGGGGTTTACAGTTTGAGACGAGATTTGGGTAGGAACCCAGAACCAAGCCATATCACTCTCTCCTATCAGATCCTAGAAAGCACCACACACTTCATCACCACTGGGCTTTCACCCCTGGTGTTTGCTCCATCTACTCAAATCCTGTTGTCCACTTTGTCAGCACATAATCATCTTCAACAATCAGCTCTTGGTGCATCTTCCAGGAGCCTCTATTGATTTTCCATTCTACTCCAAACAATACTTTCCTTGAGCCCAAAGTCTGGGGATGATGGTATGCCAAAGGTATAATTGTCCACTGTGCAGAGAGAGAGAGTAGCACCTGGTGTTTCTCACCAAGCCTTATATTCAGGCATGTTGTTGTTGTTTGCACACAAAGGGGCCGTTCACCACACCTGTACTCATGTGATTGGTCTCCACTTGAATGAGCCCTTTTGCCTAATTTAAACAAAGACTCATACAGTGGCAGCATGCCCCCTACTTTCTATAACTTGTTGGAACTTACTGTGATTGTAGCATGTAGAATTCTGTTTAGGGCTTGTCTGTTTCTGCAGCTACTTTGTATGTTCCATGAGGTTGCAGACTTTGTCTTACTGATCTCTATGATCTCTGAAGCAAAGTGCTTGGTTCAAAGGAAACACTGAAAAGACATTATCAAATCAATGAAATAAAGCCTGGGGAAATCTTCCACTCACTGTAAATGTCCAGCCCACTGACTCACTCAGTGTGTGATTCACACATCCGTTCATTTATTTTTCATTCATTCCTTTTCAATAATATGAATCACTCTGGGCTTCAGTTTTGTCACTATAAAATGAGAGTGATGATCCCCTCTCTTATTATCTTATGAGAAATTTGTAAGGTTTAAAAGAGATGATGCTAAAAAGGCCCCTATCAATGTGTAAAATTAAGAAAAAGAACCATGGGGAGTGAGGTATTGAAAATATAGATAAGTTTTGGCATTTTTTCAGGAAATGATTTTGTTAATGCAGCAATATCACAAAATCAGGTATTTTGAAAAACCGAATTCAGTGGTAGCTCAGTTTTGAGTAAGGTGAATCTTTCAAAGAGTTAATGAAGCTTTTTAACTGCAAAAATTTCAAAGTCTTCAATATGGTGATGCCATCATATACATCCAAGGCATACTTTTCCAAACTTAATTGACCAGAGAACCTTGCTTGTTTGGAATTAACTAATAAAACAGTCCCTTCTGCCTAAGAACACATTCTAGAAAAATATTCAGGAAAGCATTTTATTTAGATGCACAGCCTTTAGTCAACTTAGTACTAAATTTCACCCAGCAGAAGGAGCATCCTTCCAGGTTTATAAAACAAAAGATTTTCAGAAAACTAACAAAAATCTTTGAGAGAGGCAGAATAGTGTATTTGATTATTTCCCTGGAGCTCAATAAAGCCACAATATATTTCAAAACAAGTTTATTTTTATAACTACAACTGCATTTTGAAGTATTTTGAGATCCACGGTAGACATTATTTTATGTATCACCTTTGCCCCTCACTGTGTTTCTCCATCTGTCTTAATTCCAGACCATGTAAAGATAGACTTTTCTCTGTGGTGTGAGGCCCATCTAGAAAGTTATTACAAATTAACTTGAGCCAACACTATTCACTTATGGAAATCATAGCCTCCTGTCTAGCCAATTTATCCAATGCTTCCCTAAAACATGTATTCAATCTAGTTTCCGTGCCTTTGCTCATGTTACCTCCTCAATACAAATTCTTCCTTTTTATTCTTCACTCTTTTTTTCCTCTTTTGATCCTTACCTATTTCCCCTTCTTTCTTCTTTCCTTCCTTCTTCCATCCACCCATCAACCCACAAGCATTTATCTGATACTATATTAGGTCCTGGAGGTACACACAGAGCTAATGTTTTTTATTTGCCTTAAAGAAACTTAAATAGACAAATATGTAAGCAATGAAGTCTGCAATACAATGTGATCAGCTTATTAAAGAGAAATTCATAAGACACAATAGGTACACACACACACACACACACACACACTTGGAAGAGAGAAATCTTCTAGGGAGGACTAAAAGAGAAGATAAGAGCGGGGGGGGGTCAACTTCCCAGCAGAAGTGTCTAAGAGTCAAATAATGAATATTAATGTTATGACGTACACAAATCCAAACAGCTGTCCATTGGGAAGGACAATACATGCAAAGGCACAAAGGTTGGAAGCAAAATATATTCAAAGAATAGTGCCTGACAACAGCTAATACTTTGGGGATGCATAGTGTGTTTGAGGTACTGCCTAAGTGCCTTACTCAATAACACTTTACATTTTGTTTTATTATTATGCCCATCACACAAACAAGAAATGTGAAACCATGGGTCACAGAGCCAGTTAGTTACTGGAGCAAGGGCTAAACCTTAGACTTTTGTGTTCTAAGATCTGGTTGCTCTGTTGCTTTTGTATGGCTGTAATACAGGAGAAGAGTTCACAGATGAAAGGAGCTGCCAGCTCACAGAGGGTCTTTTATGCCTTCCTTAAGTCTGTGAAAATTTCTGGATGCCTTCCCTGGTCACTCTCAATGCACTGTAACACTCTCCTCTTTTGCAGTCTCATAGGCACTTCCATGCACATTACTTGCCCACATCCCTTGAACTGAACAACTGGATTGATGTATTATTTAACTTACTCTCCTAATTAGATTCTGAGGTATCCAGTGACAGGCACTGCATCCTCTTCTCCCCTTGATGCTTTAGAGAAGGTCCTGCCCAAAACAGACACTTAATTTAAAAAAAAAAAAAAAGAATGAATGAGCCCCTGAATCAGCATCAAAAGTAGTAACTCGAGGTTTTATCATATATAGAGCATTTTCACATCATTGACTCTGATAAAAATAAGGCTGTGAAGTAAGTACACTCTTCATGTCTATTTTAGATATAGGGAAACTGAGACTGAAGAACTGGAGGTTAGGTTAGTGTCATTCAATGTTGCAATGGCAAAGGAGTGGGTAGAAATTGAAGCTCTGGAGGTTCTAATCCCATCCACTAGTTTTCCATTCCATCTCTGCTAATCATTTTAAAAAATACTTTAAGAGAAAGAGGACAGGCATTTGTAGGAGTAGAGTCTACATTTAATCTTCACTTCCTTTCTAAAACTCCATTACCATCCCAGAACCTAGCCCATAATCCGGGTTTCATTTGCTGAGGTAAAATAACATATTATGGAAGCAGAAATGGATAATGTTGGTCGAGTTGCTAAGAAACCCAGAACATTTTTAAATATGCCAGGTCATTGTCCTACGGGGAAACCAATAATATGTCATGTATCCATAGTAACTCACTATGAACAGGATGTGAGTTGAAAATAGAGGAAACTATGAGAATGGTAATCAGTAATAAACCTGAAAAATGCTGAGTAAGAAAATATTCACTATGGTTAAAAAACTCAGAGTGAATTAGTAAGTAAAGCATGAGCTTTAGACTCAAAGAGACTGAGTTGAATCCCAACCCTCCACTGAAAAGTATAAAACCCAGGCAAAACAAGGAAACTCTCTGAACTGCATTTCCCCGACTGGGATGTACAAGTGTTAAGCATTGCCCTACTAAACTCCCAGGGATGTTGTGATAAAAGGCTGCACAGACACAAAATATTTTTTGAAGAATCATTAGCATTTCTGTTGTTAAAGAGGCATGTTATCTCACATAATCTGAGACAGTCAACAACTAAAAATTTATTTTAATTTGGCTCTGGCTTATTTTATGTTGTAGAATTTTCTGTTAGCAAAATTTTATTCATCAGATTTGTTATGATTGGGCTGAAGTTAAATCAATTGGTTGTTTGCTGGAAGAAGCTTTGAAACCCAGATTTCAGCCATTATCTCCCTATGAATATGACCCTGAGCAAGTCGTTTGGCCTCCTGGTAAAGTAACAATAATAATATTGAAAAATAATATCCTTAGACTCTCACAAGGGGATCCCCACCTGAACCCTGTGCCTGTGGGCTCAGGGCTTTGCAGTACTTCCTGAAAGTGGTCTGAGTTTGTCCCTTCCCCCCTACCCTCCATTGCTTGGAACCTGCTGAGAACAACAATACAACCCAGACAGAGGACTCCAATCTCGGACCAGGACTTGTGTGGGCTTCAGTCCCCCATTTCTCCCCTTCAGAGAAGTATCCAACCATCTTCCCTGTGTGGGGTCAACCAGTTGTCCCAAGCTGCTCTGAGATCTGTGTCTATGAGGTCACTGAAGGGCCTAGCCCTTCTTATAGGAGTATGGCCTGGTGAACAAATTACTTCCATTGGCCAGTGTGGTTTTTCTTTCATGGTAAAGGGCAAAATTAAGCTGCCAGAATGGTACTAACATGTTGATTTGGGGTGACTTTCACCCACACTGGATATAGGAAAAGTTCAGGTCTCTGAGCCAACAAGAGCCCACTGCCAATCCTTCGACTTAAGCTACATGTATAGACCTGTGCATCAGTTACCATCCATTTATGTATCGATTGTGGTACCATCTTTGGTCTACAGCACCTGAGGATAGCTGAAGTAGAGTTATACATTTTTTTTTGCTGTGCCACTGACATCTGGGGTCCAGGTCACTGACCCCCATTGAAGGCTCTGTGTTATATTGAAGATATTCCTCAGGAGTTGGCTACACCTGTCTCCCACAAAGTCTTCAGAGACTTGCTCAATATCAACGAGCCCTTCCAATTGAAGATACTCTTGCTTCTGACTAATATAGTGACATTGTACTCTCCCCAGGTAGATCTTAAGTCATGCTGAATGAGACATAGATATTTTTAACATAAATTGGACTATTCTGTCCATACTCCTCCATGCTGGGGGCAGTACATTAGAGGCAAGAATGTGATCACCACTGGAAGAGATCACATTCTAAGAATGCAGTGATTACTGCCTTAAGAGTTCAGGAGAAGGAATGGTTGAAGGATGCACCTTTATGCTATACAGTTCTGAACAGTTAACATAACATGGCTAGAAAATGAATCATCATTGAAGTTTTCCGGCATACTTTGGGTAAGACTTGCACTTCTGGTCATCGTCAATAAAGCACCATAATAACATCAGAGAGCCACTGAAAGTCAATATACACAAGTGGGTTAAAGAATGATGCTGCATCAGGGTAATGTTATAGTTGGTAACTGGTTGTAAATTATATTAGGGAACCGCAGATGTAAGAGAATCTATATTGTTCCAACACAAACAGGTTCCAAAGAGCCATGCATTATGAGTAGCGCTACATTTTCTTCTAATGTGAAATATGAAATTTGACACTAAGAATGGCACGTTTGACAAATAAAGAACATGGGGAAATGACTCCTGTACTTGAACACAAAGTGACAGTGCCCAGATACTAGAAAAAGTCTTTATGTGCAATGATTGGACAAAAAATAAAAATAAATATGTAAGTACCTCTTCTCTACATATAATTCTAAATCCTTACTGATAAACCACTATGCTTCACATGGACTCATTAGTTTTATAATGTATTTTTAATCAAATTGCATGTTTAGATAAGGACCCCACCAGAAATACTTACATCAGGCCTTATACATTGCAGGGTGACAGATGCTGACTATGCTTTTGCCACAGGGATAATAAAAATATGATCACCACCACCAACAACTATAATTATTATATTAATTATTCTGTTAGAAAGAATAATAATTACTAGTAAAAATTAAAAAGCCATTCCTGACACACGCGTGTCCCCTCACCCCTGAGAAAAAACTGACCTCTCCCTTTTTTATGCCACCTTTCTTCCTATTCATGGTACGAGGAACACCACACTGTGCCTGCTTCATGCCAGGTGTATGAGCTTTAGGAGAGGGTTCATATACAATTCTTTTCTGAATTCCTAGCACGTACCACAAATCCTGGTACAGTATTGGCATTCAAAACTTTTTGGTGAATGAATAAAGGAATTAATTAATTTATGAATTACAAAGTGAGATAGAAATGGAAATATTACTACAGTAATATTATAATTTCTTTATAAACTCATATTTTAGGACAGAATGAGCCAGAGTGCTGAATTGACAAAATGATGCAGAGGTATAGCATTTATTTTTCAATTAAAAGGGAATAATTTATTTAAATATTCTGTAGTAGGTATCTTAAACCAATGATTCTATGAGTCTCATAGCCTTTTCACCCACCATTAGAATCAGCTTTTATATCCACTAAACCTACAGATTTCTGAGCCCCACACCAATCCTATTGAATCAGAATCTCTGGGCTGGAGGATGGGAGTTTGGTCGGGGAGACATGAGACCCAGGAATCCACATACTTAAAAATATTTTCCAGTTGGTTCTTTAGTACTCTGATGTTTCAGATTCATTTTTATAGAATAATATATTCATCTCAATTTTTTGCTATTCAGTTTCTGAATCACATGAATTCTTGCACCTTTAATTAGAAAGGAAATAGGATTCAATACCAGGAAGCTTCATGAGTCACAAATTGGTTTATGTCCTTCCATGACTACACTAGACAGCTGGGGGACCTTTACCTGCTGTTATAGCATCCTGTTATTTTGGTATCATAGGACTTCTTACATGTTACTTCTATTGCATGTAATATCATTTTTCCTCTTGTCTACAGTGTGAGCTACCTGTGGACATGGACCAAGGCCATTTGGTTTATCATTATGTTTCCAGCTGCTATCATAGTATCTGGCCTTCATGAAGGCATGAACCAATAAATGAGTTAGTAGGAATGACTGAATGAGTAAATAAGCAAATGAAGAAAATGCTTTCATGTGATGTTAGTTTAATCACATTTAATTTATTTTTATCTTTTGTTGTTGTTGTTGTTGTTTGTTTGTTTTTTTGAGATGGAGTCTTGCTCTGTGACCCAGGCTGGAGTGCAGTGGCACAATCTCAGCTCACTGCAACCTCCACCTCCCAGGTTCAAGGGATTCTCCTGCCTCAGCCTCATGAGTAGCTGGGCTTACAGGCACACACCACACAACCAACTAATTTTTGTATTTTTAGTAGGGACAAGGTTTCATCACATTGGCCAGGCTGGTCTCAAACTCCTGACCTCAAGTGATACACCCGCCTCGGCCTCCCAAAGTGCTGGTATTACAGGCATGAGCCACTACACCCAGCCCTATTTTTACCTTTTGTTCCATGAGGATTTTGGTTTTTTTCCAGAAACAGGGTCTTGCTCTGTCACCTAGACTTGAGTGCAGTGGCATGATCACAGCTCACTGCAGCCTTGACCTCTTAGGCTCAAGCAATCCTTTCACCTCAGCCTCCTGAGTTCAGCTACTTCCTGGGGAAAATGTCTTTGGTAACTATCTAAATTAATAATAACTGATTTATGGACAAAAGAAAGAAAAAAAAAGGAACAGGATCAGTGAACAACACCCTTTACCCTCTGTGTTATCCATTTATGAGGATTTGGAACGTTGATATATCTTAAAGAAGAACAAAAACAAGAACAAAGTTAGTAAATTCCAAATATGAACCATGCATCTACCAAACAAGAAGATGGCTAGATGACTTCACCAGTCACCAGGGCAAGCAGAAGTATGAGAAATGCCTAAAGATGTAGGGCATTCAACTCTGACCTCATTCAGTCCTGAGGCTAAACTAAGTCTCATACTTTCTCCCTATGTCTTCACTGTTAGAGTTTCAGAGAGTGTGTCTTTGTTATGTTTGAGGAGAGAAAAAAAGGAAGGAAAAAAAAGCCTTTAAATTTATTGACAAGCAAATCAAGGCTTAAATTTAGGGATGGGGGAAATTATTCATATCGGTTTACAAGGAGACTTCAAAAAGTTTGTGGAAAGATAAAAATTAAAAATATAAACTTTATATCCCAACATAAGCCCCGTCAAGTTCAAGACAGTTTTTTAGTGACAATATCAGTCATTTAGTCCATCCCTAAAAAAAACGAGGATCCTGGGAACTTAACCATGTCAATGAAATCTTTTTAAAAGTATTAACTGAAGAAAAATGGGTGCCCTTTACAGATGTTTTTAGATTAGGAAACAAAAAGAAGTCAGAACAAGCCAAATCATAGCTGGAAGGTGAATGCCTAATAATTTCCCACTGAAAATCTCACAAAATTACCGATGTTTGAGGAGAGGAATGAGTAGGAGGATTGTCACAGTGAAGAAAGACTGTCTGATGAAGCTTTCCAGGGAATGTTTCTGCTAAACCTTTGGCTAACTTTCTCAAAACATTCTCATAATAGGCAGATGTTAGTGTTCTTTTGCCCTCCAGAAATGCAACAAGAAAAATACCTTGAGTATCCCTCATATGGTTTGGCTTTGTTCCCACCCAAATCTCATCTTGAATTTCCACATGTTGTGGCAGGAACCTGATGGGAGGTAATTGAATCATGAGGGCAGGTCTTTCCTGTGCTGTTCTTGTGACAGTGAATACGTCTCATGAGATCTGGTGGTTTTAAAAAGGGTAGTTTCCCTGCACAAGCTCTCTTCTCTTGTCTGCCACCATGTAAGACATGCCTTTCATCTTTCACCATAAGTGTGAGGCCTCCCCAGCCACATGGAACTGTAAATCAGTTAAACCTCTTTCTTTTGTAAATTGCCCAGTCCTGGGTATGTCTTTATCAGCAGCATGTAAACAGACTAATACAATCCCCCCAAAACCATTGCCATGATATCTGCTCTTGATCAATGTGCTTTTGCTTTGAGTGGACCACTTCCACCTCTTGGTAGCCATTGCTTTGTGCTTTGTCTTCAGGATCACATCATTAACATATTTCATCTTCTATTACAATTCCTTGAAGAAATGCTTCAGAACATTGATCCTACTTGTTTAACATTTTTATTGAAACCTCTGTTCTTGTCTGCAGCTGATCTGGGTGCAATGGCTTTGGCACTCGCCAAGCAGAAAGTTTGCATAACTTCAGTTTTTCAGTCAGAATCATGTAAGCTGAACCAGTCGAAATGTCTATGGTGTTGGCTATTGTTTGTACTGTTAATCATTGGTCCTCCTCCATTATGGCATGAACAAGATTGATTTTTTTTCCTCTCAGATTGGTGTGGATGGTCTGCCATTTTAGGCTTCACCTTCAATATTGTCTAGTCCCTTCTTAAAGTGAGCTGCCCATTTGCAAAGGATATCAGTCTTATTGGATTGGGAGATGATCTTTCTTCATTTTGAACTCATCTTAACTAATTATAGCTGCAATTACCCTATTTTCAAATAAGGTTACGTCCTGAGGTACTGGAGGTTAGTACTTCAACATATCAATTTGGCAAGGGGGTCAGAACTCAACCCATAACAGAATGTAAACTCAGTGAGGATATCAATTTTTTCTTGTGATCACTGCTATACCTCCAAAACAGAAGATTGTCTAGCACATCAAAGATGACCAATGTATACTTACAGAATAAATGCATGTATCTGTCAACCAATCAAATCTACATCTCTAGTGCTATATCTGATGCTCTTTACACTCATCTTCTTTTTGTCTTATCCATTCCAGCTTCTTGAAAATTTATTTCTAATTAATCTCTTTGTAAAACTGTTCTCCCACTACTATTACAATAATAATCCCAATTAATCATTAACTCATATCTAGTATGATAATCACTAACATAGTCATTATCTAAATATTAAAAAGTGTGCTTTTCTCACTAGCATTTTTATTGTTAATTATATGTCATCCCAAAAGTATATGATTTTTCTGGAGCAGGGAAAAAGGCACTAGCAAGACATCAAAGGCATCAATCTATATACTAGCTGTCTTGGCAATGTACTTCCTGGCTCCCATTCTCTCAGGGCTGGAAAAACCTATTCCTTATCTTCAGGCCCCTCTCTGCCTGAGTCTGAGGGTCAATACTAATCTAAACATGTAGTGATCTAAGGAACTTCATTCTGACTGAGACATACATTATAGTTTCAGAAATACGCACATAAATCGATGAACAGCCTACAAGAAGAGGATCTTAACAAAAGGATGGAAAACTTTTATATTTGCCCAATATTTAGGAAAGAAAGTCTAGGTTCAGAATGCAGGGACGACTCAAATAACTCCTCTAATTCTGAGGTGTTAAGAGGTGCAGTTTTATTCATTTATTCAAAAAGACAAAAATTGTTTTGGGGCATGTACTAGATACCCAGCACTGCACCTAGCGATGGAAATACGACAGAAAAGAAGACAACCATGCTCCCTACCCTTCGGAAACTTGCAGTTTAGCAGAGGGGAAAACATTCATGAAAGAAATGATACCTAAAAGTAATTGATCTCAGTTGTTAAGAAGGAGAAAAAATAAGATTAAGCGTGTATAGCAGAGGAACTAATATTTATGTGGAATCAAGAAGGGCTTTTCTTCCAAAAGTTCATTATTTTTAACATTGAAATAAAGAATGCCTGGAATCTCCACAGTTGACGGATAGAGAAAAAGTAAAATATTTTACTACCAATGAAGAACCTGTGATGATTACAATAACAGGATTCACCACTGCTGGATTGTGACTGGGTGAAACAGAAGGTTGTTTCCAGACTACTGATTCAGAAAACTACTGTGCAGGTATGAACACCCAGGCCCAAGGAGACATGGTTCATTTTCTCTCTTCATGGAACCTGCTCACCCTAAGCATGAAACAGCCATCTCTGTTGGTTCAGAGCCTGTGAGATCCAGTATCTCACTAAAAGAGGCCCTATTCCCCCTTGACATTGGGCCAGGGTTCTACACAATAAGCTTCTGCCTGAGAACCACATTCAGATCAGGTCTCTGCTGTATGTGTGTGCTCCGTGAGAGTTCAGGGGTGCTGCAGGCCAGATATGTACTGCCCAAGGGACCTAGGGTAGGCCTGTCTTTATTTGAGGGTGGCTTTGGAGCTAAGCTTCCACAAGTTTAATGTTGAATTTTCCAATCTCTTACGGGCAGTATGTGCTCCTGGCATGTAAGTATATTTGCCTGTAAAAAAGAGAACACTTGGAGAAATATTTTGAACTATGTTCACATATTCAAGGCAGTTCATATTTAGTTTAAGAAGTGGGCCTTAGAATCAGGTGGCTGTGGGTTTGAATCATGGCCTTGTCATTTAGTGGCTGCATGATATTCAGAAAGTTACTACAAGTTTTTGAACTTCAGTTTTCTAATATGAAAACGGGGTTAATAACAGCACTTACCTCATAAACTATTGTGAGGACAAAAGAAGATATAACATATAAAGTGTTTAGGGCAATTATTTACACAGTGTACGTATTTAATACATATATTCTGGCTCTTACTCCTGGTAGGCTTTTTGAGATTGTGTACAACTTCTGATCAAGGCAAGTCAGAAAACAAACCTTCTAACCAATGGGTTTTTGTAATTTATCCCTGTTTCTCCTTGAGTAGACCCAGTCATGCTCTCACAAAACCTCATACATCAAACATATCTATGTACCTTCTCAGAGTCATTCAGCCTCAACTGTCTCCCACACAGATACTCACAAACTTCCCCTCAGCTATCACCATGACTCACCGACCACATATGAACCCAGGCCATCTATGACCTGATGTTGAACAGTTTAGGGTCTCTGGCTCTTCTTCCCTCTTCCTACCTGTGCATCCCTGGACCTCGGTTCCATAGCAGTTGCCAAAGGGGTCAGTTCAGTGTTGGAAATTTTAACCAGTGGGACAGGAAAAAGTAGACAGCCTGTGGCCAATTTTCTGTTTCTCTCTACCACGTGTCAATGCACTCTTCTGTACACCAGCCATGTCAAGAATGCCCTGGTGACAAACAGGACATACCTTCATAGAAACCAAATAGGTCTCTTCTGGGCTTAATCACGAAGCAGAGGCCAGAGTGGTTAATGCATTGTTTTGCATTGTTTCTCATGCTTCCTTACTTTCTTCACTTTTCCCTTCCTCTTGCCTCCTAAGATTGTATTTCCCAAATAAAACATTGACACTTAATTTATACCTCAGGTTCTGCTTCTAGAAAACCCTACCGAAGATTATTGGTAATGGAAGTGGTCTTACAAAGACTCTCAGGAAGCATTTAGGAATTGGATTTCCCACTGCTGTGAAGGCAATAAAACTCTATTGCTTATAGTAAGTGGCATCATGAGTACTTAGGCTTCTATCTGTCATTAATGGGATCAGAATAAGGCTTTGGGAGATTGAGTAGCTCTGATTCTTAATCAGTTTGGTACCTATGAAAATTGTAAGAATTGTGGAGTAGAGTTGTTTTCTGGGTGGAGGGGGCATGGGAGATTTTGTACACACACCAAAAGAATATTCCAGTGCTGGTTAATTGTCAACTGTAAGCATGATCTAAAAGCCAGAAACATCTATGATAAATTAAAAGACACTTTTAACCCTTGCAGCCAGAGAACAGACTATGCAGTAGAACTGATTGTAGGAGGGGTGGAAGAATTGCAAAGATTAAAGGAACTGTCTCAACAAGTCTCATATGTCAAAATCAGAGGCCTGAAAAGAAGAAAGCTGAATCTTGGAAAAGGATTATTTAGGATACTATATAAGATAGGTGTTGGGTAGGAATATCTGGGCTAATAAGCCAGGTATTAGCCACCTCCTAATCCTCTAAACTTTAATCCTCTAAACTCTAAACTCTCCTCATAGCAGAAGAAGCTTTTGACTCTTTTCCAGAAGAGACCTCCTTTTGCCTGGGGGTCATGCAATGGATTCACCTGAACTGGTGCCTTGCACTATGATTCTTGATCTCCTACCACTTTCCCTGTCCCCAGCTTGATAACTAGAGTCAAGTTTTGCACAGCCCCAGAAGAGAAGGGCTATACACTTTTTTTTTTTTTTTTTTTTTTTTTTTGAGACGGAGTCTGGCTCTGTCACCCAAGCTGGAGTGCAGTGGCACGATCCTGGCTCACTGCAAGCTCCGCCTCCTGGGTTCACGCCATTCTCCTGCCCCAGCCTCCCGAGTAGCTGGGACTACAGGCGCCCGCCACCTCGCCCGGCTCATTTTTTGTATTTTTAGTAGAGACAGGGTTTCACCGTGGTCTCGATCTCCTGACCTTGTGATTCGCCCGCCTCGGCCTCCCAAAGTGCTGGGATTACAGGCGTGAGCCACCGCACCCGGCCGAGAAGGGCTATACACTAACAGACTTGCAAGATCTAGCTCATCTGATCTGGAAGGAACTGAAGAAACACATATAAGAGTAAGTATGGTGACTGTTAACCAGGTGGGAAAAAATAGAACAATGAACAGGATAGAATGTATTGGTATGAAGACACTTACCTAATATGTGATATTAATGATCTGAGACAAGTTTGGTGAGATAGAGGGCTCCTCCAGGCCTGGACTGGAAGATGGCTTATAGTAAAGCAAAGTGGAAGTGCCAGAACGTTTCTGGCATACTTACAAAAAAGGAATCTCTGTTGAATTTGGTTTTTACATCACCTTAGACCAACACACCTTCCACTTCCCTGGCCTACAGAGGTCTTAGCAATGGGTTGCTATATCCTTATGGCTTCAATCCAGGTTTCTACTGCTGCCATAGCCAGCCCCACATACAGCCATAGACACAGCATCACATTAGTACGCCACATTTGTATCATGGCTAGGCTGTACCCCTGGGGGAATCCAGGTCCACTTGCTAAAACAGTGTATCTTCCATTTGCCTTCAAACATGCAATGGCCTCACCTGAACAGATGCCTCACAAAATGGCTTTTCATTTTTAATATTTATTTCACTACCCCTCATTGCATTCAGGCTAATAGCGAAGGTTAGACCTGAGACCAATTTAGGTGACAATATATAATCCCTGATTTGGAAGAAAAAAACATACATATCAAAACAATTGCAAAACATGACTATGCGCTACAGGAACTAGGGGAACATGACTACAGAATTCATTAACCTGGAGAACTGAACTGCAAGTCCAAAATTAGATTCCAGGAAGGACTGGATACTGGTTTGACAGGTTGACTTCTTGAACCTTAGACACAGTGATGACCTCCAGTAAATGAGATCAAGATGTCAGAACTGCCTTGGCATAGTACTGAGGAAAAAAAAAGAATGGTCAAGAAAGTGAGGATCTTCCTATCCATGACCACATAACTGCATTCCCCAGGAAAGCCCAGGGATGCTCCTTTTACCAAAGCAAAAATGAAAATAATATAATGAGGAAATAACTGGCATTGTTAGACGTTCAGCACAGGCTGACCTCTGTAGACTGGTATTTGGCGCCCACTTCAAGTATGGGATTGCCTCCAAGAGAAAACCACTGCCTTTCTCCTTCTTGAGTCGCCTTGCATTGGAGATAATAACTAGGTGCTCCACAAATTCTCCCTTGTTTCATCTATTTAAGCCAGATACAAGAACTTAGCTTAGCTTAGAACTGAACTTACCTTAATTCCAGGCTCTGAAATTTTTTTTCTTTCTTCTAGGTTTATACACACACACACACACACACACACACACACACGTTTTTAATGTTTCTCCCCAGTATATTTTTATTTCTAGAATACTTTGGTCAAAATAATGCCTCCAAAATGAACTCATGCTTGCTACCTCTTTTTGAAATACTCTGTTTTCTCCTCGTTGACTCTGTAGAGGATAGAAAATAAAACTTTTCACTTATTTGTTCCATAAAGGCAAATGGAAGAGGCCACTGAATTTGCTCTTTAGATTCTCTTCATTGCAGTGGATGCAACTTCCCAAATTAGGGCCAAGTCATTTTAGGCAAGCCACTACAAAGTGGGACATTTCTTTTTTTCTTTTTTTATTATACTTTAAGTTCTGGGGTACGTGTGCAGAATGTGCAGTTTTGTTACATAGGTATACATGTGCCATGGTGGTTTGCTGCACTCATCAACCCGTCACCTACATTAGGTGTTTCTCCTAATGCTATCCTTCCCATAGCCCCCCACACCAACAGGCCCCGGTGTGTGATGTTCCCCTCCCTCTGTCCGTGTGTTCTCATTGTTCAACTCCAAAGTGGAACATTTCTATAAAATTGCACTATTTTGAAAATATACAGGTGCTTTTTCTATTTCCTCAATAAAACCTCTTCCCACTTATTTTCTATTTATAAAGACCCCCTGTAGCCTCTCACCAAATGGTTGAGTTTCAACTCTTCTTGACACCCGAAAACCCAGCTGTCTTTTGAAACAGAGGAAAACAACCTCCTGTAGAATCTGAAATGGCTGCTCACAGGACAGAAAAGAATTTAGGCTGTTTTTTTCTCCCAGTAATTCAATTGATCAGCAACTTCTCAGGACAGAGTGTGAGTCTCTTCTCTATGTATACCCCATGGCCAGCACTTTTGCAGCTACATAGGAAGCACCTTATGAATCTTGAGTTGATTTTCTTTTGTAACTGAGACTTGTTCCAAGCAGGTAAAGTGAGGTGTGTCATAAATAAGCATAGCCAACTTTGCTGATTTCTTCCTATGTGTTAACCACTGTTCTATGGGCTTTACATGTATTCTTCCCTTTGACCCTCATAATAACTTACTGTTATCTCTAGTTGCTAGATGATAAAAGAGAGACACATTGTGGTCAAATAACTTGTGCAAGTTTATTCAGCTTCTCAGGGTTAGCTCCAGGGCAGCGTAGGACATAGAGTGATTCACTACATAAAATCATGGGAAGATCTGCTAAGAGCCCAACAAATGCATGGAAGCGTTTCTAGAATGGGCCTCTGGGCTGCAGGAATATTTCCTTACAATTCCTGCATCTCCATTTTCACGCAGATTGCTGATATCTATGCTCCATCCCCCTCAACCTTTTCTTTACCTCCTCAACGTCCCTTATTACATTTCTGTCCAGGCGTGGCACATACCTTGTTGAGTAGATTTTAGAATTCCACCATCACCAGCTCTATTCTGACCTTATGGATAAGAAGCTTTTTTGACCTGCCTCAACACACAGACACTAGTTATTGATTATAGACTGTCTGACACTGTACTATGTATTTGGTAATGCTTTTCTTTATTATGGCAAAACCTATTAGCACCCAATCTGCCTTCAAAATCCATTTGAAAACATACCAATAAACAACAACTGCTTATGCCTTCAGTTGGCATGAACCAAATATAATGCCCCATGAGGTTTCCTAAAGATGTCATAGGGTTTCCTGTTTGCTTTGCTATTCCTCAAAAATTTCTCACGCTTTTACCACCTCAAGACTTAGCCCTCTTGAACTTAGATGCAGACACTGATATTTGTGTGGGCTCTTATTTTTTAGTAAGTTTGCTTTTAATTTGATAACTTGGATAGATTTACTATATTGAGTCATTTCTAAACCACATACCACAGAACTATGTTCATAGAAATCCTTAAGGAATTTGCTGGAAAATGTTATCACTTTCTGTAGTTTCTTTGTTTCTGAAACTCTTCATTGTATTTGTGCATTCCTAGAAATTTCCTAACCATGTGGAAGGCTCTAGCCTTCTAAATCACAGCCTAATGAATGTGTGGACTACATTATTAATTCAGCTGATTATTCTTGAGCATTATATCACGTGCCCAAAACTATGCTCTGTGGTCAGAAATAGTTTCCCAAACAGACCTAATCCTTGTCCTCAGAGAGCACGCAGTCAACTAAGGAATCCGTGATTACCAGGGCCCCTCACAGTCAAAGAAGCTGTGTAACAGCCAATGACAATTAACGCTACCACTAAAGATAACAACATCATGTATTTGTGTAGCCCTCCGAAATTTATAAGTGCTTCTGTGGGCATTAATGCATGTGTCCTGATGGAGCAGACATTTTCTTTCTTATCCTAGAGATGAGAAAACTGATGCTGGCAGAGGTTAAAGGACTTCAATTTGCTTTAGGATCACAGAATTGGTCAGCGGAACAATCATAACTAAATTAAAGAGAGAGAACTGTACTATCAGATGCAAAGAGTTAAACTCCTCTTTTGTGCATAAATAAAAGAGTGCATTGAATTCTTACAGGTAGTTTGCAGCATTTGGTGTGTCATAGAGAACACGAGATGTATAGTCCTACTAACTCACTAGATTTGTGATCTTGAAAAAGTAACATTACCCCTTTAACTCTGTTTCTAGGATTGTACCATATGAACTAGGACTAAGCCTAGTAGTGCATTTCTTCTCTCAGACCACATGGATTGACCAGAGAATAACAAGTGACCTAAGCCATTACAACCATGGTAAATTATATATAATACTACAAGTACTGGGACAATGATGTTCTATTTCCTGCTGGACATGAAAATGAAGGTATATAACTTTAAGAAGTTATTGGCAGCAATTTTTCAACTTTAAGGGAAATTAAACTTCCATTTAAATTGACCCAGAAGAAGGCAGGCTAAGGAAACTGGGAAAATATAGGTCCTGGTGACATTTACTTGTGCCTCTGGTTCAAGCTGTGCATGAATCTAGATTACCAAGGTACTTTTCAGTTATTCAGGCAATTACATTTCCTTTGGTTTTTATACCAATTGGAGTCAGGTTTTATATTATTGCAACCAAAGCTTCCATACAATTATTAATAGTAAAACCAATATTTAATGGTAAATTCCTGGCATTAAAAGAAGATAAAGAGAAATATCTTGGAATAAAAGGAAACGGCAATGTAACAAGCTCAATCTGCTAATAAAGTTTCTTCCGTATCATTTTCCTTTCTAACCCCTGCCCCAGTGTGGATATGGTTGGACCAATAAGTGGAGACAGAGTGGTGCCAGGTAACAAGAGATGGAAGCACTGAGGGAGGCTTGGGGTGTTGTAATATTGAGGGATAAAAGGTCTTTGTAAAAGCCTTTCTCTCCGAGGCAGCCTTAGCCTAGACATTACCTGATTTTAATGTCATGAAGTTGCCATGCAGGCTACAAAGTCATCTAATATTTAGCCAGCCAAACCAGCTCTGCCTCTAGTATCTTTTATACTGAATGCAAAAAACAGTTTCATAAGAGCTAAAAAAAAAAAAAAAAAATCCCCCTGGAGTGCCACTTGGAGTAGTTCATTAAAAAGAAAGGTACAATTTAGTAATTAGACATTATTAAAAATCTGTTCATTCTATGTCAGCAAGGTTAAAAGCAAAGCTAATTATATGCCCCAAGGATTTCAAAAGTACTCTTCACTGGCCTTGATTGGGTTTTTCTTGTAAATAAAACCCAAGTAAGTAATTCACTAAGGTAGACAGATGTGTTCTGGGTTGTACATTATTTTCTCTGTGATTGTCTTCTCAGTCTTAGCTCCTCCCCATCTTCCTCAGGGAAAAGGAGAAGATGCCTTTAATGAGACCGATGCATCCTACTATCTACCATACTCTTAGTTATTATAGTACAGGTCTCTGTTCTCTTCATCTGTATATCCCTGGGCCTAGTAAAGAGTCTGGTTTATAGCAGTTGCTCAATAAATGTTTTATGAAAATAAACACAACGTGGTTCTGCTAGACTTCAAGTTCACTCTAGTAGAACTTGCACTAGACAAACTGCTAAAGTGAACTTCTATGTACTTCCATTCTCCTTCCAGTGCCCATTCCTTTTTCTTTGTTAAATTAACAGTCATTCATGTAACAATTTTTAGTCCTACTTTTATTTATTTGTTTGTTTACTTGTTTATTTTTAACTTTTATTTTAAGTTAAGGGGCACATGTGCAGGTGTGCTACATAGGTAAATTTGTGTCATGGGGGTTTGCTGTACAGATTATTTCATCACCCAGGTATTAAGCCAGCCTAGCACTCATTAGTTATTTTTCCTGATCATCTCCCACCTTCCAGCCTCCACCCACCAATAGGGACCATTGTGTGTTGTTCTCCTCTATCTGTCCATGTGTTCTTATCATTTAGCTCCTACTTATAAGTGAGAACATGCAGTATTCAGTTTTCTGTTCCTGTGTTAATTTTCTAAGGATAATAGCCTGTAGCTCCATCCATGTCCCTGCAAAGGACATGATCTTGTTCTTTTTTTAAGCCTGCATGGTATTCCATGTGTATACATACCACATTTAGACTGGGTCAACAAATGTTTACATTCTTAGCATCTCTTATGTATCAGAGAATGTGATAGGGTCTAAAGTTTAAAACCCTTCCCAGGAGTCACTAGGCAATGAGGGAGATAGAGGTGTAAACAATTGTTAGAGAGTTTTGTAAATCTTTTAATAGATGGCATTTATTCTCTGATGACTGGTTAGCATCCCTTTTCTCAAATGTTGTAAGTACCATGATGTCTGGCACCAATTCTGGTTTTGGCATCCTCAGTGCCTACCTCAGTGTCTGGCACAGGGTAAGTACTTGCATGCATGATAGAGAGAAACTAGTGTCAACTTTGGTCATTCTGTCCCTTCAGCTCTAGAAAATAGGAACTTAAACCCTCAATACAAGACATGAAGAAAGTCCAGGGTTTATACAAACACACCCACACATACACACTTATTATAAGAAATTGGCTCGCATGATTATGGAGGCTGAGGAGTCTCGAGATCTTCAGTCAGCAAACTGGAGACCTAGGAGAGCCAGTGATGGAGTTCCAGATTAAGTCTGACAGCCTGAAAACTAGGAGAGTCAATGGTATAAATTTCAGGTCAAGTTCATCAGGCCAGAGTTCATGTCCCAGCTCAAAGACAGGTGGGAAGAGTAAATTCTCCCTTCCTCACCCTTTATTTTTTTTTTTCTGTTCCTCTCTCTGAGAGATTGGATGAAGCCTTCCCATACTGGGAGTGGGTGGGGGAAAATCTGCTTTACTCTGTCGTCTAATTCAAATGTTACTGTCATCCCAAGACACTCTCACAGAATAACATTTAACCAAATATCTGGGCACATTGTGGCCCAGTCAAGTTGACAGATAAAATAAACTGTAAGTTTACCTTTCTAATCACCTTTTCTGGTACAACACATAAAGGAAAAAAGTTGGATAATTCCTATTTCATAGTTTAGAAAACCCAAAACTTTTTCTCTGTAGCATGCTCCAGTGAAATATGGCATAATTTAGTGACTTCCAATGCTCAGTGGGGTTACCTGGCCCCACTGAGATGGGGCTGGAGATGCTGAAGGAGATACGGGGCCGGAGATGCTGAAGATGCTCCTTCAGATGCTGAAGGAGATATAAAGCAGTAATTGATTCAAGGAACATCATTTATTTCTTTCTCACATAAATAATTAAGCCCACTTTCTACCACTAAGGATTTATGAGCAACGGTTAAGCCATCTCAAGAATTAAATTTTAAATATAGCAAGAACTCCAGCTGTATAAGATATATTAAAAGCAACTGCTTTATCAGCAATCATATTTTATGGAAAACAAGGAAGCGCCTTGATTATTTACAAAAACATTAACTTAAGGAAACTGGAATTACTAATCCTAATTTGTCCTGTAATAATCTGCTAACGTCTAAAGCATTAAATTCTATTCTGGGTTTTAGATATGGAGAACATTGACAAACTTAAACCACATAGAGAAAAGACAGCAAGACATTTAAATACTTTCATTTGAAGAACTGCTAAAACAATTAGGGATACTTAACCCAGACAGGGGAAGACCTTGAAGGGAAAATATCACTTCACATTTGTGGGATCAGCTTCCTCATCATCTGGAACTTGACACTTGAAAAATAAATAATCCTCAAGTACTCCTCCACCCCCACCAACTGAAGCTCAGATTTTCTGGCATATGGCTGAAAAGCTACAATTTATGATTGCTCTAAGACTCAGAACTTCCACTTTGATTTTATTTATTCATTTATATTTATTTATTTATTTATTTATTTTGAGACAGTCTCACTCTGTCATCCAGACTGAAGTGCAGTGGTGTGATCTCAGCTCACTGCAACCTCCACCTCCTGAGTTCAAGCTATTCTCCTGCCTCAGCCTCCCAAGTAACTGAGATTATAGGCTCAAGCCACCAGGTCTGGCTAATTTTTGTATTTTTTGGTAGAGACAGGGTTTCACGATGCTGTCCAGGCTGGTCTCGAACTCCTGACCTCAAGTGATCCACCTGCCTTGGCCTCCCAAAGTGCTGGGATTACAGGCATGAACCACTGTGACTGACCAGAATTTCCACTTTTAAAAAGCTGCATCAAATTGCTTGATATCTGGGGAAACCAGATATTCACAGCAGGTTTCATTTCTTAATCATATACTATATTATTGGACAAAGAGCTGTGAAGAAAGGTGCTCTAATTTGTTATTCAATCCACCTGACTCCTAGATTAATGGAAAGCTAGTAATATTTACCTGAAATGTGATAACTGTTTATATTTGACAATATGAACTTAGTACTTGCAAAACACTATCAGATTGAAGGGAAAGGAAGTTGTATTAGTCCATTCTCATGCCGCTGATAAAGACATACCTGAGACTGGGTTTTTTTTTTGTTTGTTTGTTTTTTGTTTTGTTTTGTTTTTTTGAGACGGAGTCTCGCTCCCTCCCCCAGGCTGGAATGCAGTGGCCAGATCTCGGCTCACTGCAATCTCTGCCTCCCGGGTTCAAGCGATTCTCCTGCCTCAGCCTCCCGAGCAGCTGGAACTACAGGCGCCCACCACCACGCCTGGCTAGTTTTTTGTATTTTTAGTAGAGATGGGGTTTCACCGTGTTAGCCAGGATGGTCTCGATCTCCTGACCTCATGATTCGCCCGCCTCGGCCTCCCTAAGTGCTGGGATTACAAGCATGAGCCACCGAGGTTTAATGGACTCACGGTTCCACGTGGCTAGGGAGGCCTCACGATCAAGGTGGAAGGCAAAAGGCATGTCTTACATGGCAGCAGGCAAGAGTGAAAATGAGAACCAAGTGAAAGGGGTTTGCCCTTATAAAACCATTGAAACGGGAAAAATTCCTTTATCCCCTTTGCAGGACATGCAACAGGGGTGCAGCTTGCTTTTTTAGTGCCCTGCAGCTCGAACCGCTAGGTGGAGCGCATGCCGCCCAGCAGGTTGTGTGGCTCCAACCCCATGGCAGCACCTAGGGTTGAGTTTACAGCTCCCGGAGCCCTGGTGGGCATGTGTTACAGTGTGCTCCTTCAGTTTAGCTGTCCACGGGCAGCTTGTGTTAGTCACCTCAATTAGACCCTCTGCCTTATTGCAAGGATAGAGGACTTTCTGTATCCTAGGTTCTTGCCCTAATACTGGAAAAATCGGATCATACGTGGGCTGGGAGGATGCGTGCAAGGCTTTATTGAGTGGAGGTAGCTCTCCAGCAGATGTACGAGGAGCCAGAAAGGGAATGGAGTGGGAAGGTGGTCTTCTCCTGCTGTCGGGCCGCTCAGCCGCAGGGCTCTCCTCTGACCACCCTCGCCAGAATTCCATGTCATCCATGTGGTTCCACCATCACTGTCGACATCTGTCAGTGTGTTCTTCTGCCAGTGTGTTTCTCTCAACGTCCAGCTACTTGTGTGTGTGCCCACTAGGGTCTCAGGGTTCTTATAGGCACAGGATGGGGGGACGTGGTGGTCCAAAGTGGTCTTGGAAATTACAACATTTGGGTGTGGAAACAGGAATGCCTGTCCTCACATAGGTCTGTGGGCATAGGCCCTAGGATGGAGCCCTCACCAGGGACTCTGCCCTTCTCTACCCAGCACTTCCCTGCCCCCCTCCCATATCACCATCAGATCTTGTGAGACGTAATCACTACCACAAGAACAGAATAGGGGAAACCATCCCCATGATTCAATTATCTCCCACCAGGTTCCTCCCACAACTCTGGGAATTATGGGAGCTACGATTCAAGATGAGATTTGGGTGGGGACACAACCAACCATATCACAGGCTAAAGCTAATTTTGGCAAACACAGGCTGCACAGCATAGGAAAGGGAAGGATGGTTCTGAGTCCCGTTAAGGGTATGGAGTGAGGAATGGAGGCTCTGGAGATGAAGGAATGGCAGGGACTACAGCCAATGGAATAATGCCATCTTTAGAATCTCGACTTTGGGATCGATTTGCATGTCATCTAAGAAAGCAGCAGTACTGAGTGTTAGTCACGTTCAGGGTTTGGGAGTCACAGAGCCTGGGTATAAATCCAAGCTCTGTCACTTACTAGCTGGGTGATCTTTGGACATAGATATGTGATGAGTTCCTACCTCGTATTTGCAGCTCACATCTCTCTTTTACCCCAGACATGTTTATCCTGCCTGTATATCTCACAGATAGATGGAATTGAGCATGACCAAAATGGAGGGGATCATTTTCATCTCTCCCCCAAATCTACAGTTCTGGTCACTGCAAAACAGATCTGTGTAAGAGAGGCTTGATGTTCCTTTCCTCCAGTCACCCACGTTTAGCCCTCATTCTGGCTATTGCGTGTTGGGCTGTGATACCAACAGGAAGCTATTTTCCTAAATGAATCCCTAAATTTAAGAAACTCCAGTTGTGTGAAGATAAGGATGAAGAAGAGAAGAGTAACAGATGGAGCAAGGAGAAATGAAGAAAGACAACAGAGAAAGCAAAAGCACAGTGAGGGAGAAGATGTGAAGAGAATGTGTGCAGCCTGGTAACTTCTTTGTGTGCATTTTAATTCGAGATCCTGAAAACAGACTCCGGGTGCCCCAAGACATATTTTGTAGCTATTTCTGGCAGCATATTTACAAATTAGAAAATTATAAATGCAAACCTCAGCCCTAGAGGGCCAGCACAAATGAGGTAACCATTCATAATCTCCCAATGCTGATTTCTCCATTAGCCCGTGAGAAAGCAGAGGCTTGAGGCTCATCAGGGAATGTGAGCTGCAGCAAGAAAGCTATGGAAAGCCAAAAGAGGAGGCAGGAAAAGGCAAATTACTCTTAAGATCAGGAAGGACTACAATTCTTTGCAAATAAGCAGAGCATCTAGAGGAAATAGAAACTCTCGCTGTTCCAAGAGCATAAGGTTGGAATAGCAATGATTAGCCTGGAAATAAATTATTTTAAAAGTTGTAGAAGTAGATACAGAGTTACTTTTTAAAAATAGAAACATGCAAAAAGCCAAAATAATATTCAATCATGACGACAAAATTAGATTTTGAAGTATATAATCAAGCAATAAAATCTCTCCCTATCTATCCTTTCCAATATGGAAGTTTGAGACCATACTATAAATATTACTAAGCTGTTTCCCTTTTTTCACAAAACTGTATATAGTAGATACTTTTCCATTTTGATACTTTGTTATTAGCCCCACTTCAGTTTTTTTAACTTTTATTTTAAGTTCAAGGGTACATGTGCTGGTTTGTTATATAGGTAAGCTTGTGTCATGGGAGTTTGTTGTATGGATTATTTCATCACCCAAGTATTAAGCCTAATACCCACTAGTTATTTTTCCCAATTCTTTCTCTCATCCCGCCCTCCACCCACCAACAGGCCCCAATGTGTATTGTTCCCCTCTCCATGTCCACGTGTTCTCAATATTTAGCTCCCATTTATAAGTGAGAACATGAGGTATTTGATTTTCTGTTCCTGTGTTAGTTTTCTAGGATAATGGCCTGTAGCTCCATTTACGTCCCTGCAAAGGACATGATTTCATTCTTTTTTATGGCTTCATAGTATTCCCTGGTGTATATGTACCACATTTTCTTTAATGGTTATTGAGCATCATATTATGTTATGTTTAATTTAAATTCTTTCTTCTCTCATCAGAAGTCCTTTTGGTCATTTCTAATTTTTTTATTGTTACTACTAAATTTGCCAGAATAAAATTATTATGCATATATAGCTTAAGACAATCTTCCCATTGCTTCTGTAATATAAAGTAAACTTCTATAGAATACAACTGTTTAAATGGAATTTCAGGGACATAGGTTATGCATATTTTAATATTTTAATAGAAATTACAAAATTATCTTACAAAATAACAACAGCAATTTAAACTTCTGTATATAACAGTACTATTTTCACACACTCTTGTTTTACTTCAGATGCTTTAAATGTCTTAAATTCTAGTCAGTCCAATGTGGAAAAACCTATTTCTTCATTTCAGTTTTCATTTTAGAAAATATTAGATGAATATGTTTTTGTTTGAAACCATTCATGTTTTTGTGAATTTCCTTTGACATTTTTTTCTACTGCTTTCTAAAAACTAAATTTTTCATAGATTTGTGGGATATATATATATTTAAAATTATGAACTTTGGCTCTTGCTCTCAAATATCTCTCAAATGTGTTAAAACAATTATTATGATATATCAAGCAGAAGTTTTTAATGTTTAAAGTAGCTGTATCTCTTCATCTTTGCTCGATGCCTTTAGTAGTTTGTATATAGAAAAGCTTTGCCAAATTCTATGATTATTACAGAAATACTATATTTTGTTTGTCTTATAATACTGTTTCTTTTTTAATCTTTTTATTGTAGTAAAATGCACATAACATAAAATTTGCCATTTTAGCCATTCTAAAGTGCAAATTTCAATAGCATTTTAATAGCCACAATGTGTGAAACTATTACCACTGTCTAGTTTCAGAACATTTTCATTAGTTTAAAAGGAAACCCTGGAGGGTGGTGGGTTTGAAAAACATTACATTTTTTAAAAAAGGAAACCCTATAACCATTAAGCAGTGACTTCCTCTTTCCACCTCCCCTGACAACCACTAATCTGATTTCTATAGGCTTTCCAGTTATGCATATTTCATGTAAACAAAATCAGAAACGTGTGGACTTTTGCATCTGACTTCTTTCACTTGGCATAATGCTTTCAATGCTAATCCATGTTGTAGCACGTACTGATATGTGTTAAGCCATTTGTGTTGCTATAAAGGAGTAACAAGGCTGGGTAATTTATAAAGAAAAGAAACTTAATTGGCTCACAGTTCAGTAGACCGTACAGAAAATGTGGTGCTGGCATCTGCTGGACTACTGGTGAGGCCTCAGGGAGCTTTTCTTTCATGGTGGAAGGCACAACGAGAGCAGGCATGTCACATGGCAATAGCAGAAGCAAGACGTGGGGGAGCTTCCACTCGCTTGTAAACAACCAGATCTCCCATGAACTCAGAAGAGAACTCACTCATTACCATGAGGATGACACCAAGCCAGGGATCCACCCCATGACCCAAACACTTCCCACCAGGCCTCACCTCCAACACTGAGGATTATATTTCAACATGAGATTTGGGGGAGACAAATATCCAAACAATACCACTGTACTTTGTTCTTTTATGGCTGAATAGTTGTTCCTTTTCTGGATGGGTCATGTTTTATTTACCCATGCATCAGCTGATGGTCATTTGGGTTGTTTCTATAATTTGGCTACCGTGAATAGTGCACAAAGGAACTTCATTAGGAAAGTTATCCCTCTTATTTACTAGGGAAAATATCAAAGTTTAAAGTACTTTTCTGGACACTCCACCCCAGTGCAAGATGCTGCACAAATGCCAGTATCAGATGCAGGAAAATAAACACAAAGTTTGATGTTACACTCAAGACATCCAGCCTTTGAAGCAATCCATGAAGGCTTAGCTCTCTCCAACTCAAGTCTGAAGAAACCAGGTGCCATATTCTACAAGGCTATTGCAAAACAGCACGTTTCCTAGATCCGGAACTTTAGTGATGAAAAGACTTTCACAAGACCACGTAAAACAAGAATTACCTAAGTCCAATCTCAGTAAAACATGCCTTCATTTCTCAGCTGAATCAAATGGCTCCATTTCCCCAGTGGCTGAAGCTACTGGGGAAAGAAAACAGAATCAGTTGCTCCCTTTCATGAGCTATGGACAAGAAAGGCTCTGAAATGCAAAGCCTAAACTTGTTTTACAGTCTAGGAACAAAGTGTTAGTACACCTCTGCATTATTCCCAAGAGCTGTTTCCAAAGCAAGGTAATTGATTGCAGCATCCCACAAAGTAAGTAGGCAACCCCTCTTTGACCTGCTGGCATGGAAAAAGCCTGAGACATACACATGGGGGCTGTAATAAGAAAGATAATGCAGCCCTGGTATCCCAAAGGCTGAGGAGCTCTCAGCAAAGGGTTAGAGGTGGCTAAAAGGGCCCTGGAGATGACTGGTCCCATGTTCCCCAAGAGAGATTCATGGCAAGCTGCCTCTTCATCTCCAGTTCATTCATGTTTGGTGGGTCCCAGGGAAGGAGTTGGCAGTAGAGGCTGGAACAGAACCAAAAAAGAGCCCGCATCTCCAAGACAATCCTAAGTCAAAAGAACAAAGCTGGAGGCATCACGCTACCTGACTTCAAACTATACTACAAGGCTACAGTAACCAAAACAGCATGGTACTGGTACCAAAACAGAGATATAGACCAATGGAACAGAACAGAGTCCTCAGAAATAATACCACACATCTACAGCCATCTGATCTTTGACAAACCTGAGAAAAACAAGAAATGGGGAAAGGATTCCCTATTTAATAAATGGTGCTGGGAAAATTGGCTAGCCATAAGTAGAAAGCTGAAACTGGATCCCTTCCTTACTCCTTATACGAAAATTAATTCAAGATGGATTAGAGACTTAAATGTTAGACCTAATACATAAAAATCCTAGAGGAAAACCTAGGTAGTACCATTCAGGACATAGGCATGGGCAAAGACTTCATGTCTAAAACACCAAAAGCAATGGCAGCAAAAGCTAAAATTGACAAATGGGATCTCATTAAACTAAAGAGCTTCTGCACAGCAAAAGAAACTACCATCAGAGTGAACAGGCAACCTACAGAATGGGAGAAAATTTTTGCAATCTACTCATCTGACAAAGGGCTAATATCCAGAACCTACAAAGAACTCAATCAAATTTACAAGAAAAAAACAAACAACCCCATCAAAAAGTGGGCAAAGGATATGAACAGACATTTCTCAAAAGAAGACATTCATACAGCCAACAGACATATGAAAAAATGCTCATCATCACTGGCCATCAGAGAAATGCAAATCAAAACCACAATGAGATACCATCTCACACCAGTTAGAATGGCGATCATTCAAAAGTCAGGAAACAACAGGTGCTGGAGAGGATGTGGAGAAATAGGAACACTTTTACACTGTTGGTGGGATTGTAAACTAGTTCAACCATTATGGAAAACAGTATGGCGATTCCTCAAGGATCTAGAACTAGATGTACCATATGACCCAGCCATCCCATTACTGGGGATATACCCAAAGGATTATAAATTATGCTGCTATAAAGACACATGCACACGTATGTTTATTGCAGCACTATTCACAATAGCAAAGACTTGGAATCAGCCCAAATGTCCATCAGTGACAGACTGGATTAAGAAAATGTGGCACATATACACCATGGAATACTATGCAGCCATAAAAAAGGATGAGTTTGTGTCCTTTGTAGGGACATGGATGCAGCTGGAAACCATCGTTCTTAGCAAACTATCACAAGAACAGAAAACCAAACACCGCATGTTCTCACTCATAGGTGGGAACTGAACAATGAGATCACTTGGACTCAGGAAGGGGAACATCACACACTGGGGCCTATCATGGGGAGGGGGGAGGGGGGAGGGATTGCATTGGGAGTTATACCTGATGTAAATGACGAGTTGATGGGTGCTGACGAGTTGATGGGTGCAGCACAGCAACATGGCACAAGTATACATATGTAACAAACCTGCACGTTATGCACATGTACCCTAGAACTTAAAGTATAATAATAATAAATAAATTAAAAAAAAAAAAAAAAGAAAAACAAAGTCTGCTCATGTTTTAGGATCATTATCGTTGGCTTGAATTCCCAATGATAGTTGGGATTTGGAACCAGTGGGGAAACATTCACTAACTTACTTGCAGACCCAGGAGGCATACAGAGAGTAGAGGTTTCTGTTACAACAAACTTCAACGTTTTCAGATGCTAGCCCATTTCAGTCAACAGCATCAGGGCTCAGAGTGGCCAGAGGTTGTACTCACTTATGTCCTATGTGCCAAAACATCCCTAAAGACAGATAATAAACCAAAGAAATCCAATAAACCCTTGCCTTTTCTCAGGGATCATAACCCATGTGGCCTCTCCCAAAATTAGATTTTAAGAATTTTAATATCTGAGTCTCCCTGATAGCTGAAGAGTTAAGAAATGGAAAAAGAAAGTCTAAAGGGATATTCTCTGCCCACATGGATGGAATGTGAGCCACATAGTTCTTGATTTTTAAGATCTTGATCTAGAAATTTTGCTCCTTTTAAAGTCAAGTACTTGTAAAAATATTTATTGGTGATTACCTGCAGAAACCCTCAGTTCTATATGTGTCCCCATTTACTGATAAAATAAGAATAAATAATAAATACAAATATGAGTGATTACCATATTCTGGAGAGGTGATAAATCATGTACTATTTACTGAGTTTTTCAGAGAGCAGTGTTTTAATTAATCCATTCAAAAATTATTTGTAAAGCACTTCATAAGAATTAATGATTACCAAAATTTGCTTCAGGCAATGAGGATTCAGCAGAGAATAAAACAGACAAAACCCTTGCTTTCTATTGATGGGGGAGCCAGTATTTTGGAGTGAAGAATTTGGAGAATAGTTATTTTAAAATAACTCTGACTGAAAGGAAGAAGAGTAAAATAGATACATCCTTAAAGGAAAAAGAATAAAATCTTACATCCTACAGAATATCTTTCAATTTGAAAAAATGCCCCAAAGTATCTCATGCCATGTTTCAACAATTAGTAGCAAAAATAGTTGAGACACAAGCTATTTGGAGATATCGGCTTGTCTTTGGAGAAGACTAAAAGGAACTTTTTGGAGAAAGCAAGACTGAAGGTAGATCCTGATAAATGCCAGTGTTCCTTGGATCATAAGGATTAGCCAAAGTGGTGATGAACATAGAAATTGTCACCATCTGATTTTTCTCCTTATGGGAATATGATGGATATGAGGTAAATTTTGTGAAGCTTATGTCATGATTGCTAATCCATTAATGACGTAACTGTGAGTTATAAGATTAAGATCAGGGTAGCTTTGACCAAGCAGGAGAAAGCTCAAGAACAACAGGAATCTGTCTCATCAACCCACGTTCTTCAACATTTCAAGAAATTAGTATTGAGCCATCCATTGACTGGGTACTCATTACTCTGCAAAAACTATTATCAGCCCCTGACTTAGCCTTAGCTGACCCTAGTAAGTCCCTCACTCTGCATACAAAAGTGAGCTTTGAAGGACTAGAGGTGAGCAAAGAGGAGACATGCAGTTTTCAACAGCAGGAGAGTGTCAGAGCACTAGACAGAATACTCACAATTCAAAATCTTTGCCTCAAGATGGACAATCATGGATAGGTTTCAGGAATGTCTATACAGTGGCTTTCAGATTGTAGACCAGCAACATCCCCTGCATCCACTAGTGCCAAACAAAATACCAAGTGACAGTGGCAGGTGGACACAATTGCTGTTTAAATGTATAGTCCGGCAGCTGAATGTCAAATGTAATCAAGAAAGAAAATTTTCTGTTAGATCCATTCTTAGATCCTGAAGCCATTCATGGTGATCTAGGATTTTCAAGGTATGGGTCAACTACTCATAAAAATACGGAAGAAAATGGGTCTGCTTCCCCAAGCTGTGCTGGGGACAACTGTTCAGCATGTAGCATTACATAAATCATCTCTACTTCAAACAGAAACAGAAAAAGGGAAAGGGAAAAAAAAATGAGGGCTGAACCTGAGCTTACAGATTGAAGAGAGTAACCTAGGATAGAAGGCATGGAGTCTAAATTGTGATACCCGTGGCCCCTGCACACAGGAGAAAATTATGTGGGAATCATGCCATTCAACAAGTCCCTTGTCCTTAGAAATAAACTTTGGAATGTTGAGAAAGTAGTAGTATCTGCTGATGCCCATGCCTGTTATCCCCAAGTGTATCACAGGGGATACAAAAGAGGTGTTCAGAATGTCCTGGATAAGGCATCCAGAATGTCCTGGACTGTAGGAAAGAAAATTTTCAAATCATAACTCAAGGTATTGATCCACTGAAGGTACCCTTTGAATTGAATGTTCTACTTATGGGGATTGCTCTGTAGGTGGAAAACTATAAAAAGTAGTAAATTTATGCACTTTTCCATTCATATTTGAATGGGCTAAAATGTCCCATTTAAAAAATAGGTCCTCGGCTGAGTGTGGTGGTGCATGCCTATAATCCCAGCACTTTGGGAGGCTGAGGTGGACAGATCACCTGAGGTTAGGAGTTCAAGACTAACCTGGCCAACATAGTGAAACCCTGTCTCTACAAAAATACAAATATTAGCTGGACATGATGGAGGGTGACTGTAATCCCAGCTACTTGGGAGGCTGAGGCAGGAGAATCACTTGAACCTGGGAGGCAGAGGTTACAGTGAGCTGAGATTGAGTCACTGAACTCCAGCCTAGGCAACAGAGTGAGACTCACACCACTACTGGCTAATTTCTTTGTAGCTGAGACCACAGACGCACACCACTACTGGCTAATTTCTTTGTATTTTTTGTAGAGACTAGGTTTCACTATGAGCCTAGGGTGGTCTTGAACTTCTGAGTTCAAACGATCCACCTGCTTCAGCCTCCCAAAGTGTTGAGATTACAGGTGTGAGCCACCCACCATGCCCAGCCACATTATTTTCATTCATGTATAAATTTTCACAACAGTTATATCATGTATTAGAACACAAATAGAATAATTCTAGAAAGCAAAAAATTTACAGACTATATTCTCTGACTACCATACAATAAACCAAAAATTAGTAACTAAAGAATGACAGCTTAAAATAAATATGCTTTTTCAAAGCCGACTATATTCTTGGAATAATTTTAGACTTGCAGGAAAAAAATTGAAAAGATAGTATGGAAAGTTCCATATATTCTACATCCGGTTTCCCCTACTAATGACATCTTACATCAGTGTGGTATATTTGTGAAATTTAGTGAACTAATATTAATGACTTATTAAATGAAGCACATTCCATATTCAGATTGCCTCAATTTTTACCCTGTGTCCTGTTTCTCTCCCAGGATCCTATCCTGAATACCATATTACATTCAGTTGTCATGTCTCCTTGGGTGCCTCTTGGTTGTGACAGTTTCTCAGACTTTTCTTGGTTTTGATGACCATGACGGTATTGAGGAGTACTGGTCAGGTACTTTATAACACTCCCCTCTTTAGAAACTTGTCTAATGTTTGTCTCATGTGAGAGTAGGGCTATAGGTTTGGGGGTGGAAGATCACAGAGGTAAGGCACCATTTCCATCATATTCTATCAAGAGTACATATTATCAGCATGATTTAGCTGTGCTGATATTATCCTCCATTACCTTGCCAAGGTAGTGTTTACAAAGCTTTTCCACTGCAAAGACACCATTTCTTTTCTTTACTGTACTCTCAAAGGAAGTCACTATATGCAGCCTATACTTAGGGAGTAGGGACTTCTGCTTTCCCTCCTTGAGGGAGATTTGTCTCTTCTCCCCTTTAATTAATTTATTCAGCAATTTATTTATGACTCATGGTTATTTTATTGTTTGAGTTATGATTCAACCCATCTTTGTTTATATGTTGCCCAAATTGTTCTCCCCTTCGCCACTGGGAGATCCTTAAAGTGGATCCTGTTCCACTTTAGCATACCTCATTAGTGTGGGCTACCTCTTTAATTACTTCCTTAGTTTCTGGCATTGGAGGATCTTCCAGACTTATCTTATGTATTTTCTGTCCTAGTCCTAGGATCAGCCATTTATTCAGGGAGCGCTGGTTCCTTTTATTAAAGACTAGCATTCCAAACCAAGATCTAGCTGCTTAGCGGTACTGGTTGCCACTGAGGGGCCATGGCTTCTAGGCCTCTCTGCCGACAGTGCAAGGAAATTAATGTTGTATAGTCTCAACTCTGATCCATTAACACTTAGGACATTCTAGCCTTCTCCCTCCTGTAAACTCACACTCTATCAGGGATACACCTGGCTCACACCTCCCGCCATCTATTTACTTCATTGTTCAATTCTAGTGTACAGTTATAGAAGTATCAGATGGTTAACCCGTGCATATCATGGGAAAAGCTTTTTCAACTATAGTGCAGTGCTTCTGTGCAATTTCTTTTGCTCTTAGTCTTATGGATTTCAATAATTTCCAAAAATACTTAGGTCAGTCCTTCCCCACTCTTACTTTCCTCACTGAAGTTGTTTTATAATGTGTAATACAGTTAGATTCTTTTTTTCATAGTCTGCATATGATTTGAGAAGCAGTAAACTCCTAAATGATTGTTTTTAAAGATCACTCTTTATGCTCAATGGGTTTTGACAAATGCACAGTGCCATGTAGTCTCCATTACATTATTATACAGAATGGTTTCCACAGCCCCCAAAAAGAAAAAAGAAATCTGCTATGCTTCTCGTATTCAATGTTTCTCTCCTACCCAGAACTTCTGGCAACCACTAAACATTTTACTGTCTAAGTTTTGCCTTTTCCAAAATGTTGGAGAATTGGAATCATACAGTATGTAGCCTTTTCAAACTGAATTTTTGTTTTAGAAATATACATTTAAGTTTACTTTTTGTTTCTTCATGGTTTAATGGCTCATTTCTTTTTATCACTGAATAATAATCTATTGTGTGGATTACTATAGTTTGTTTATCCACTCATCTATTGAAGAACATTTTGTTTGCTTCCAGTTTTTACAACTGTGAATAAAACTACTATAAACATTTACTTGCACATTTTTATGTGGACATAAATTTGCATAGCAGTTGGGTAAATACCTAAGATGCATTTGCTGGATTTTTTGGTAAGACTATGTTTAGCTTTGTAAGAAATTGCCAGACTGTTTTCCAAAGTAATTGTCCCATTTTATACATTACCACTAGCAATGTATGAGAGTTCCTGTTGTTCCATATCCTTGCCAGCATTTGGTACTATCATTGTTTTATGGATTTTAGCCATTTAATAGATACGTAATAGTATCTTATTTTTGTTTTAATTTGCAAATCCCTAATCAAATGATGAAAATCTTTTCACATGCTTCTTGTTTGTCTGCATATATTTTTAGTGAATTGTTCAGATCTTTTTAAAATTTGTTTGCATGTTTTCTTCCTGTTCATTTTTAAGTGTTTTGTGTATATTTTGGATACAAGAGCTTTATCAGATATGCATTTTCTAAATTCTTCCTCCCAGTCTGTGATTTCTCTTTTTATTCTCTTAACAGGGTCTTTTGTAGGGCAGAAGTTTGTAATTTTACTTAAGTTCAATGACATTTTTTCTTGTATAGATAATACTTTTAGTGATGTACCTAAAATTTCATTGCCAAATCCAAGAATATCTAGATTTTCTCCTATTTTCTTATAGAAGTTTATAGAGGTAAAACTTAAAAACTACATTTTTTATTTTACATTTATGTCTACAACCCATTTTGAGTTAATTTTTGTGGACGATGTTAGGAAGGTCTGTGATTAGATTTGTTTTTCTGCATTTGGATGTCTACTTGTTCAAGCAGCATTTCTTGCAAAGCCTACTTTTTATTCCCATTGAATCGCCTTTGCTCCCTTGTCAATGATCAGTTGACTATATTTACATGAGTCTATTTCTGGGCTCTCTATTCTGTTACAATGATCTATGTTTCTATTCTTTCACCAATACTATGCTCTCTTGATTAGTTTAGCTTTATAGTAAGCCTTCTAGTTTAGCAATGTGAGTCCTGCAACTTTGTTGTCCTCCTCTAATATTGTCTTGGCCATTCTAGGTATTTTACCCTTCTATATAAACTTTAGAATCCATTTTCAGATCTTCACAAGAAGAACTACAAAACATCATTGAAAGAAATCACAGATGATACAAAAAGATGACAAAATATTTCATGCTCATGGATTGGAAGAATCAATATCCTTAACACAGCCACACTACCCAAAGCAATCTACAGATTTAATGCTATTTCTATCAAACTATTGTCATTTTTCATAGAACTAGAAAAAACTAGAAAAAACTATTCTAAAGTTCATATAGAACCAAAAAAGAGCCTGAATAGACGAAGCAATTTTAAGCCAAAAAAGAAAACCAGAGGCATCACGTTACCTAACTTTGCACTACACTGTGAGTCTACAGTAACCACAAAAGCATGCTACTGGTACAAAAAGAGATATATAGACCAATGGAACAGGGAACCCAGAAATAAAACCATGCATCTACAGCCATCTGAAAAATGAAACTGCACCCCTACATTTCACCATATACAAAACTCAACTCAAGGTGAATTAAATATTTAAATATAAGATCTCAAACTCTAAGAATCCTAGAAGAAAACCTAGGAAATGCTATTCTGGACATTGGCCTTGGGAAAGAATTTATGACTAAGTCCTAAAAAGCAATTGCAACAAGAACAAAAATTGACGAATGGAACCTAATTAAACTAAAGAGCTTCTGTAAAACAAAAGAAGCTATTAACAAAGTAAACAAACAACCTACAGAATGGGAGAAAACATTCACAAACGATTCATCTGAAAAAGGTCTAATATCCAGAATCTATAGGAAATTAAACAACTAGCAAAAAAACAAACAACCCCATTAAAAAATGGGCAAAAGACATGAACAGACACTTCTCAAAAGAAGACATACAAGTAGGTAACTAATATGTGAAAAAAAAAGCTCATCATCACTAAACATTGGAGAAATGTATGCAAATCAAAAACACAATGCGGCATCTCATACCAGTTAGAATGACTATTATTAAAAAGTCAAAAAACAACAGGTGCTGGCAAGGCTGTGGAGAAGGGAACACTTATACAGTATTGGTGAGAAAATAAAGTAGTTCAGCCACGGTGGAAAGCAGTTTGGAAATTTCTCAAAGAACTGAGAACCACCATTCAACCCAGCAACCCAATACTGGATATATTTCCAAAAGTAAGTAAATAGTTGTACCAAAAAGACACATGCACTCAAATGTTCATCACAGCACTATTGACAATAGCAAAGACACTGAATCAACCTAGGTGCTAATCAATGATAGACTGGATAAATAAAATGTGGTATATATACAACATGGAATGCTATGCATCCCCCAAAAAGAACAAAATCATATCTTTTGCAGCAACATGAATGCAGCTGAAAGCTATTATACTAAGAGAATTAACTCAGGAACAAAAAATCAATGTTCTCACTTATAAGTATTGGGTACTCATGGACATGAAGATGGCAACAGTAGATACTGAGGACTACTAGAGAAAGGAGGCAGGGAGGGAGGGAGGGAGACAGGCAAAGGCTGAAAAACTACTGGGTACTATGCTCAGTACCTGGGTGATAGGATCAATTGTACCCAAAACCTCAGCAACATGCTGTATACCCAGGTAACAAACCTGCACATGTACCTGCTGAATCTGTAATTAAAATTATAGAAAGAAAGAATCCCACTTTCAACACCTGCAAAATAGGCTGCTGAGATTTTGATTGAGATTGCATTGAATCTATAAATCAGTTAGGAAGAATTAACGTCTTAGTGATATTGAGTCTTGAAAAACCATGCACATGGAATATCTCTTCATTTATTTAGTCCTCCTCTGAGCTTTTTATCAGATTTTAGTTTTGCAAGTATAAATTCTTTACATATTTTGTTAGATTTATACCTGAGTATTTCAATTTTTGGTGCTATTGTAATTTGTACTTTTTTCAATGTCAAGTTTCAATTGTTCATTGCTGGTTTATATTAGAATATCAATTAATTTATGTGTATTACCTTGTATCATGCTACATCAAAATAATTGCTTATTAGTTCTAGGAGTTTTTAAATTTATTTTTAAGTTTTTAAAAAAATAAACAATCATCTCATCTTCAAATAAAAACAGTTTTATTGACCGGCACAGTGGCTCACACCTGTAAGCCCAGCACTTTGGGAGCTCGAGGCAGGTGGTTCACAAGGTCAGGAGTTTGAGACCAGCCTGGCCAATATGGTGAAACCCCATCTCTAATAAAAAATAGATAAATAATTAGTTGGGCATGTTGGCAGGTGCCTGTAGTCCCAGCTACTCAGAAGGCTGAGGCAGGAGAATTGCTTGAACCCAGGAGGCAGAGGTGGCAGTGAGCCAAGATCATGTCACTGCACTTCAGCATGGGCAACAGAGCAAGAGTTTGTCTCAAGAAAACAAAAAAACAAACACAAAAAACAGTTTTATTTCTTCTTTCCAATCTCTATACCTTTAATTTTCTTTTTTTGTTTTATTGCATTAGATATGACTCTGGTACAATATTGAATAGGAGAGGAGAGAGAGGGTATCTTGCTTTATCATTAATCTTGGGAGAAAACATCTAGTTTCTCATCATTATATATTATATTACATGTAGATTTTATGGAGATATTCTTTATCAAGTTGAGGGAGCTAATTCTATTCCAAATTTTCTGAATAAGAGGTGTTGAATTTTGTCAAGTGCATTTTCTACATTAGTTGATAAATCATATGCTATCTCTTTTTATCCTGTTTATGTGGTGATTTTGTAAACTAACTTTTGAATGTTCAACTACTCTTGCATGCTTAGAATAAATACCACTTGGTGTAAAATTATTTTTATATATTGTTGAATTTAATGTGTTAATTTAAATTTTTGAGGATTTTTGCACTTACAGTATGGGAGATATAGGTTTGTAGTTTTTATTCCTTGTAACATCATTATCTGCTTTGGGTATCATTACAATGATGGCCTCCTATAATTATTTAGTAAATGTTCCCTCTCTATTTTTTGAAAGAGATTATAGACAAGCTTGCTAGAAAATTGCTAGTTTTTCTTATTTTAACGTTTGGTGGAATTTATCAATCAAATCAATGGCATTGTGTTTCAGTTTGAATGTTATTAATTATTGATTTAATTTTTAATTGGTATAGACCCACTCAGTTTATCTACTTTTTATTGTAAGAGCTTAAGTAGCTGGGTTTTTTTTTGTTTGTTTTGTTTTTCCCAGGGAATTTGCCTCTTTAATTTATGTTATCAAATCTGTGGGCATGAGTTGTTCATAGTATTCTTTTATCAGCCTTTTAATGTCCAAGGATCTGTGGTAATGGTACATCTTTCATTTCTGATATTAGTAATTTGTTTCTTCTTTTTCATTAATTAGCTTGGCTGGAGTTTCATCAATTTTATTAATCTATTCAAGGAACCAGCTTTTAGTTTCATTGATTTTCTCTAGTAATTTCATTAAAATGGATTTTTTAAGAAACAAAACACACATATACACAAACAAAAACTTTCAAATGAGCCATCAGTTAAGGAAATAAACTTTTCAACTACAGACTCCTTAGAACGGCCGTGCATAATGAACCCTATGAGATGAGGCATAAGTAGCATTCACTCATTTGAACCTAAAATTATTTATGAGAATAGAAGCCAGGTTGGAAATAAAGAAGTCTTTTGAGGAAAGCGAAAAATGGATGAGAAAACCAATGTAAGAAAATTGAAGGTAAAGCTGATGTAGAAGTTAGACATTAAGAGACCAGTAGAGTCTTGAGAGATTTCTGCGTTTAAACCTGTAATTTTTACTGGTAGGCAAAGTGAAGTTCAGAAAATGTCTTTGACCAATAATAACAATAAAATCAGTGTCAAAACCAGTTTGAATTCATATGTGAAATGTTCTGGGTCCTTAACTACATTTCTACTAGGAAAGGCGAAGAAATAAGTTTGACCCTAGAAGGAAAGTAATCTGCATATGTGAACCTTCGGTAGAGTTAGCCATTGGGAGTTGAAGGAGAGAAAGGGCAGAGGTGAAGAGTTGCTTGTAAGCCTAATACATAGCATCTAGAGACGCGCAGTGAACTAAAATTTGCTAAAAGTTGACATCAATTTCCAAAAGGAGTCAGGAAGTTATTTTTAATAACAGTTGCACAAGTCCATGTTATCAGCATGATCTTACTAGAAAACGTAGAGGGAGTAGGACAGGATCCAACTTCTCTGAAGTATAAAAATGACTCCAGAATAAACTCACATGATACATTCAGGGACCTGGCAGGAAATACATATAACTGAAGTTGGCATATGTTAGTAATAGTGTGTAAAGGGACATTAATAAACTGATGAGTTACATCCATTTGTAAGAATTCAGTTAATAATAACTGGGTTGTGAAAAGCTATAATTTGACATGCACTTGAATTCATGTCAGGTTCATAGGAAACCAAGCTTTCAGCAGTAGTGAGGGTGAAGTCCCAGACTTCACCAATCAATGGATGGGGACTAGTGATGTACTGCTATCTTGGCGAGAACTGCCTGGAAATTAGTTGGAACCAAATATGCAGAAAGGAAAAAATTATTGATTCCAATTGAAAGGGACTGGAGATGACGGGACTGACAGCTGATGCCTAGTTCCCCAATGCCAAGGCCAAATCAAATCTGGAAGATTGGAAGTTAACATGAATCAGCCCAAGGTAGAATTGCAAACTAGAGAGACCAGCTGTGATGTTGCTAGACATTGCCAGAGAAGCCAGAGCTGGTCCCAATCAAAAAGACAAAAACAGTGAGGGACATATTAAGATCATTAAATAAAAAATAGCATTGGTTGTTAGAGCCAAAAGACTTTTTAAGCTCATAGTCATAGGTTCAGGCAGGAAGTCAAAGACAGCAGACAATTTTCAGAGAACTCAGACTGGCAAACACCTTAATTTTAGTGTTGTGATACCCTGAGCAGAGAACTCAGCCATTCTTTGCCAGACTTCTCACCTAACTGGTGAGTTAACGAATCAGTGTTGTATTAAGCCACTATGTTGCTGGTAATATGTTATGCACCAGTTGAAAACTAGCACAAAGAGCGTGCCCCTTGAGTTCTGCCTCTGCCCTAGCTCTAGTAGGCTCTCAGAAAATTGCTCTGATTGGTGTATGCCTAAATCTGAACCAATCACTGCAGCCAGAGTAAAGGAAAATTTCCTGATTGGCCCAGACAGGTCATGAGCCCACCCCTTAACCAATGGAATTGGAGTAGGAAGAGCAATTTATAAATAGCAGTCCTCATGGAGCATTGTCAAAAATGTAGATGATGCAGAGGATGTGCAGGTGGGTGGATGCTGTTTACAGAAGATGGAAGGAATGTATGTTACAGCAAGAAACACTTTCAGCATCACAAGAAAAACAAAATTAAATTTTTTTTTCTGGCTGAAAAGTGAAGAAAGGATTCGATATGGACAAGACTGTAGACAGGGGATTAATGCGAAGACACTTGCAGTAATCTCTCAGAGAGAAGACTGTTGCCTAAACACGAGTAGTAGCAATAGGAAGCAACACACCACCTAGCCCAGAGGCTGGCACAAACTAGGCATTAAATAGTTTTTTGAATGAATGAATGAATGAGGGAGGACTGACAGCAATGTGAACAATTTCTACAGGTACTTAAAAGATTTAACCAAAATTAGATCAAAGCACTAAGAAAAATCATTCATTTGAAATGGTTCTTTAGCTGTGCAAACTGTGTCTACAGGACCGCAGAACTAAAGGCTTCTTTAACAGAGCAGGCATGTCAGACAGTCACATTAAAATGCTCGATACTTTATGCATCACTGGGACATGATTACATAACACCCTGGATGCCTTCAATCTGCCTTCACAGACCTCTTGCTGTTATTTATGAATCACTGCAAGCTGACATAACTTTGCATTTCCTCCTTTGCCATATGTCTCCAGTCCCTTGTTATCATTGTTCATCACCAAGGTAACCCCCTTGCTTCCTTTCCATTAATTTGCATGACTAAGATGCCCTCCCAATCAAATGAAGCCCCTTGTCCTCTGATGCCCACTGTGGCTGCCTTTGCTGAAAGCCCTTGCCTGGGCTGTGACCTTGTTTCACTCTGATGTTTTCCAATTCATTAACTCTGAAAATGTCCTAAGATAGGTGAAGTTATTTCCCTCCATTAACTTTCAGCAATACAGCCTTGTGTTCAGATGTAGACCCTATTAAGTAGCCAGAAGTGGAGGTGAGAAGCCAGACCATGGAATCAGGGCACCAATAACTCTAAATAAATCACTTGGCTTGTGCTGCTGAAGGTGATTAATCTCTGGCTTGGGTTTGTCTTCTCATTTTTACCTATCCTGTAGTTGCAGCATCTCATGAGGTCTGACTCACAAGACTATAAGTCTTGAGGGTGGGAATTATATGTAACAAACAGTTGAGGGCCTTCCATGCATTTGGCTCCATGTCAACAGCTGGGCATATAATGGTTTGGAAAATAGGCATGGTCCCATCTTTCATGGAACATAGAGCTGAATGGGGAGATGAGCATTAGTCATATAATCAAAGGTAATAATCAGTTGTAGGAATACACTAAAAGTGTAACAGTAAAGAAAACCTTACTGGAAAGAAATGACATTGACCTAACATGTGAAGGATAAGTAGAAGTTAAGGAGCTAAAAATGACAGAGTAAATAATCCCTCTTCTATCTTCTAGAGCTATTATAAATAAATGTTCTCTCCTTTATATATAAGAGCCCTCAAATCATCTAGTTTATTATATGCATGTTTGTTTGCTTGTTTCTTCTTAACAAAACAAAAAGATCATGCTATTTTTAGCCCCTGTTCTTACTACCTAAGTCTTTTTCCTCTCAGTAGCTCCTTGTTTGTTGGTTGATGTCCTGATTGAATTTGCTCAGTGTCACTTCAAGGATGATATTAATGCAGAAAAAAATTAACATTTCTTGGCCACTAATATGTGAGGCACTATATGAGGCACTTTACAGATGTTCATATTAAGCTTTAAGGGAGTGCGCAGTTATCACTAGCTTTATTTTATAAATGATTAAACTGAGGCTACAGAATGCATTGAAGACCACACAGCTGTAGGTGGTACAGTGAGTCTTTTTGATTCCTAAAACATTGTAACTCCTTCTGCATTACACTATATCCATGGATTTGGCCACCACCTATCTGAGTAGCCTGAGACAGCATTAGGTTTTTCAGCAGCCATGTCATATATCTGGCTCCTTTCAATTTTGTGGACAAAGGAAACATTAGATCTTCCTAGACATGTGTGCATGTCTGTGTTTCTATATACACCAGTACTTCATCACTTTTTTGCTGCAATTGACTTAGATTCCAATTCTGTGAGATTTTTTGTTCATCCCTATTAGAGTACATCTTGCTGAGCTTCAAAAATCTTTCCAGTCTGCTAAGTGACTTCAAGTATTGATTCCTTTACCCAGCATGTAGTTCTTCTTTTTAGCTCCAGGCAATGTAGAATGTATGCTTTCTATGGTCTCCTTTAAGCCTTTTCAGTTAAAAGTGATCAATAAGATTATATCTCATGTTTGGAATCTGAGATCCTGTGTTTTCTGTTCCAAAACTTTTAACCTCCTTTCTTGTCTCTTCATTCTTACAGATTCAAATCTATGGCCCCAATGAACTACCCAAAGTTGCCTCAGATGCTCAGTGCCTGTTTTCATGGATTGGAATAATTCATATTCTTAAGATATCTGCAACTACAAAGAGTGATCTGCAGAGTCAATGTAATCCCTACCAAAATTTCAATGGCATTTGTCACAGAAATAGTGTAAATGATCTTAAAATCTGTGTGGACTACCAAACAACCTCTATAGCCAAAACAATTTTGAATAAGAAGAACTAAGCTGGAAGCATCACACTTCCTTATTTTAAACCATATTGCAAAGCTACAGTAATCAAAACAGTGTGATGTCAGCAAAACAGCAGACACATAAACTGATGAAACAGCATACACAGCCCAGAAATAAACCCAATCATATATAGTCAAGTAGTTGTTAAAAGGGGCATCAAAAATGTACAATAATGAAAGGATAGTCTCTTCAACAAATGGCATTGAGAAAACTGAGTATCTACATGAAAAAAAATTGGACCATTATCTTACACCATACACAAAAATTAACTTGATGTAAATTCAATGCTCAAATGTAAGATCTGAAATCATGATCTTACACGTTTCCTAGATGAAAACGTTGTGGAAGAAAGCCCCTTGAAATTCATCTTGGCAATGGATTTTTGAATATGCCCCAAAAGCAGAGGCTATAAAAGCAGAAATAAACAAACACTATCACATCAAACTGAAAAGCTTCTTAACAGCGAAGGGAACAACTGACAAAGTAAAGAGACAATCCACATATTGGGACAAAATATTTGCAACTCATATATCAAAGAGGAAGCTAATATCTAAAATATATAAGGAACTCCTACAACTCATTAGCAAGAAAATAAATAATCTGATTCAAAAATGAGCATAAGACCTAAATAGACATTTCTCAAAAGAAGGCACACATATGACCTCCAGGTATATGAAAAAGTGCTCAACATCACCAATAAGCATGGAAATGCAAATCAAAGTGCAATGAGGTATCACCTCACACCCATCAGGATGGCTATTATCAAAAATATAAGAAATCAAGTGTTGATCAGGATGTGGAAAAAAAGGAACCCTTGGATACCATAGTGGGAATGAAAATTGATGCAGCCATTATGAAAAACAATATAAAGATTCCTTAGAAAATTAAAAATAGCGGCCGGGCGCGGTGGCTCAAGCCTGTAATCCCAGCACTTTGGGAGGCCGAGGCGGGTGGATCACGAGGTCAGGAGATCGAGACTATCCTGGCCAATATGGTGAAACCCCGTCTCTACTAAAAATACAAAAAACTAGCCGGGCGTGGTGGCGGGCGCCTGTAGTCTCAGCTACTCAGGAGGCTGAGGCGGGAGAATGGCGTGAACCCGGGAGGCGGAGCTTGCAGTGAGCTGAGATCAGGCCACTGCACTCCAGCCTGGGAGCACAGCGAGACTCCGTCTCAAAAAAAAAAAAAAAAAAAAGAAAATTAAAAATAGAACTAGCCTATGATTTTAGCAATCTCATTTCTAGGTACATATGCCAAGGAAATGAAATATTTATGTCAAAGAGATATTTGCACTCCCATGTTCACTGCAGCATTATTCACAATACCCAAGGTATGAGACCAACCTAAGCGTATGTTGACAGATGACTGGATAAGGAAATTGTGGCACACACACAAACAAACAATGGCATATTATTCAGCCATAACAAAGAAGGAAATTCTGCCATATGTGACAACATGGATGAAACTGGAGGATGGTATGCTAAGTGAAATAAGCTGCACACAGAAAGATAAGTACTGTATGATCTCACTTATGGATGTAATCTAAAAATATCAAACTCACAGAAGCAGAGAGTAGAATGATGGTTGCCAGAGGCTGGCATGGAGGAACAGAATGAAGAGATGTTGGTCAAAGTTACAAGATAAACATGTTCTGAGGCTCTAACTACAGCACGGTGACTATAGTTAATTATACTACATCATATACCTGAAATCTGCTGAGAGAGTAGATGTTAAGTATTCTCACTGCCCCCTAGCTCAACCAATGGTAACTATGTGAGGTGATGGGTGTGTTAATTAGCTTGATTGTGGTAATTATTTTTACCACTGGCACATAAAACGTGTCTAAGAAATACTAATTTTTACCTACTCTCCATGTTCCTTCCTTCCTTTGCAGTATGGTTATTACATAGTACAATGTGATCAAATCATCACATTGTACATCTTGAATATATACAATTTTTATGTGTCAAATATATCTCAAACACCTGGAAATAAATAAAAAGAGTTAATAAAAAAGAACAAAACAATAGAATAGTATATTCCCAAAGCCCCCTGCCATCAGTCTGAATTAAATGTCCTTGCTGTTTCTTAAGCTCAGAATGTATTCCTATCATGTTACTTTTATACTGTATAGTAATCTGATGTTTTCCTTGCAAGACTAAAAAGGGTATTATCTTTCCTGTCCATGAGACCCAATGAAACACATGACACATTTTATTTGTTTTTTTGGTTTTTTTGTTTGCTTGTTTTGGTTTTTTTTGTTGTTGTTGTTGTTTTTGAGATGGAGTCTTGCTCTGTAGCCCAGGCAGGAGTGCAGTGGTGCAATCTCAGCTCACTGCAACCTCCACCTCCCGGGTTCAAGCGATTCTCATGCCTCAGCCTCCCAAGTAGCTGGGATGACTTGCAGGCACCTGTCACCATGCCTGGCTAGTTTTTGTATTTTTAGTAGAGACGGCGTTTTGCCATGTTGGCCAGGCTGGTTTCAAACTCCTGACCTCAGGTGATCCGGCCACCTCAGCCCCACAAAGTGCTGGGATTACAGGCATGAGTCACTGCGCCCAGCCCACATGACACATTTTAAAAGCTCAATGTGTATGAGTTGCATATAAGATGCCTTTAACTGAATCAGGTGGGGTGCATTGGGCTCTATTGTGCCTTCTGCATAATAATAAAGCAAGAAACAAGAAATGATATCCTAAAGACTGTCCTTTTTTTTTTTTTTTTTTTTTGATATTGATCAACAGGTCAGGAAGTGCAATGCTGTTCTTTGTATTTGCCATGTGCCAATTTCTGGAGAAGTCTGCCCTTCATGCTTTCTAAACATTCTCCTCAATCCATGTGTAGTGCCCCAGGGAATAGTGACACTAGCTGCTTAAGGCTGCCACTCTACCAGCACAGAGAGCACCACAAAAATCAACTGTGTCTTTCCCAGTCTTGAAGAAGCACTAATGTGGCTTCCTACAACTACAAATCACTGACACTTGAAACTGACTGAAACCGTTGAGTAACACCAGGAGAATAGAAAATAATGAATCTTGAAAATGATGTCACCCATTCCTAGACCTTCCAAACACCACGGCCATGATCAGATTTAGATTCAACCCAGATCATTTGAGTGCCTAAAGTGTGCCCCTTTTTACTCAATCTTATACTCTGTTATGGTCTAGTATTATTATGCCCATTTCAGAAATAAAGTAAGTCTCAGAAAGAAAGCCACTGCCAGGCCAACAACCATGTGTCTATGGAACAGGTACAGATTCCTCAGCGTCACCTTGCTCTCACCTGTGGATATCAGGAGACACAATGAGTGCCTTCTTTTGCCTTGTCCACTGGAGCAATGACTTGGATAATGATTTTCCCTCTCACTGGGATGTGACATCTAATCTATACCTGTACTTAGAGATCCATCTATAGTAATTTGTTGACCTTACCTGCCAGTCACTTTGCATACTGTATTTTAGTTTACCTTTATTAATACCTACAAGGTCTATATCATTAGCCCCATTTTCTAGTTGAGGAAACTGAGACATAAAAAGATAAATAACTTGTTCTAAAAATATAGTTAATAAAGAGCAGGGTTGGGATTCAAATCTGGACAGTGCATTCCAGCTTTTAATCACTAAGCTATACTGCTTTACTCTCTGAGCTACTGCTTATCCACAAAGCCTTCTTTAAGCCAGTAGTCAACAGAACTCTCCCCTTCGGAACATGATATTTTATGAAGAGGGAAAGCTCTGGAGCTATAATGCTGAGGTTCAGTTCCCTGATCTGTCAGTTGCTGTGTGTTCTCTAGCAAGTTATTTAACTTTTTTCTATTCTCCATATGTATACAATTTTAATGTTAACAATACCTACTGAAAGAGATGATTGTAAGTGCTAAATTAGTGAATACAAGTAAAGCATTTAGAAGACTATTCAGTGCCTGTTAAGCACTTACAGGAGTTAATGACATTTCTATCTCCATTAATGGCACAGTGTACTCCCTGCTGTGTAGTCTATCTTCCCTGTAATACAATAAGGTCTCTGAGAAGTACCTTATTCTATTAATTGTTACATCCCCATATACACAAAGGCACAGAGTAGGAGTTTAATAGATGTTCGTTGAATAATTGATGAAAGACCAGAAGAATTCACTTCTGCACCTCATTCAGACCTGCATTCCCCCACATCAGACTTCTAGGTCACTTTCCCTAAGTTTAGCAATTTGATAAATTAATTTAAGCTAAGAATTAACTGATAGCAATGAATTATTAAACCATCCTAATGTGCTTTCCACCTCAATCCTCAGAGTATCTTAATTTTGGAAGACAATTCCATTTTCCATTCTTACAACTAACATTTACTGAGTACTTACTATATGCTAGGTATTGATAGAAACACTAAAGGGTTATACAAAGGTAAATAAGCTATGACATATATGTTCAAAGAAATAATGTTTTTGCAAGAGAAGATCATCATTAATAACCATACTACAAAGGAAGGAAAGAACATGGAAAGTCAGTGAAAATGAGTATTTCTCAGACATGTTTTACGTGCCAGGCATTTTACATGTTAACGCCTCAGTTAATACTTAGAACAGTTATAATTAGGTAGTGTGATTATCATTGTTTTACAAATAGGAAAACAGAGGCTCCAGGAAGTTAAATAAATTGCCAAGAGAAACAGCTGGGAAGTGATAGGGCTAGGGTTTGAATCCATGACCATGCTAAAGCTGGTAAGTATCATGGCATAAATGAAGTAGTTCAAAACACCATAGGGAAACTGGGTATAGAAATCCACTCAAGTCTTTAAACTCTGCTTGGCCTTATTTTCTTATCCACAAAGTGTAGTTTATAGAGATGATTTTAGAGGCTTCACATCTAATTTGAGACCTTAAAGATGATCTAAAGCAAAGTTCTTCAAATACATTAGACAGTTTTTAAGGTTCTAAATGCCCTCCCCAAAACCTTTCCCAAAGCCTTCCAAGGAATGCTCAGGCGCTAATAAAGTTAGAAATCAGTTTCTAGGAATTAGTCATTGTTCGCACTTGCACTTCATAGCATCATGCAATATCTCCTTTTCCACCTCACTCTTCACAATAGCCCCTCTCCCACTCTACTTATGGAAGTCATAATCCTCAGCTATCCAGAATATCATCATGGAGAATTGCTCCAGATATGAATATCTTCAGAGCATCAAATAAAACAATAGTTTTAGATAGTATTTTCTAGAATACTCTTTAATGAACCATTATAGCACCAAAATTTCACATTCATAATGGAGTTCTATTTTTTCCTGTAAAGATCAAAGCATGGCTTTGGAAATGGTGTGCTTTGTCCCTTTTTGACAGATTCTGAAGGCAAGAAGAATTTCAGTGGTAGGCATGATGATGATTTTCCTTGTATGATCTGGATTTTATCCCCAAATTGTTGTTACAAAAATTCACGGTTTGCGGGTAGAGTCCTAAGAAAGCATGTCAAAGGGCATAGGTAGCATATTGAAGAAATATCAAACCCTGTAAATGTCATTTATTTACTTCTTTAAATATAAGCAATTATTTTTAACTCCTAAGGACTTTTCATCACCTAAAAGAAAAAAAAAAACACACACACAGTACTTAAAAACAGAATAGATTAGTGATGTTGATTATTTCAAATATAACTGAGATGTGTTCTGGAACTAAAAAATTTCAGGTTATATTGGATGAAACCACCAAGTAACAATTGTATGTGACTTAACAAAAAAGTGTGTGTATTATGCAGTTAGGTAGTTAAAACGTATTCAATCAAATCATAATATGAAAAATAATTCCGATTATAATCAATTTCCTTTCATTATATCTTACAAAATGTTTGTTATTTTCTGTCTCCTACTTTAATGCAAATTAATGTAAAATTTAATGCAACTGGACCAATTAGTTTTTAGCAGTATGATCGTATGTCCAGAAAATTTAATCGAGTCACTTTTGAATTTGTATTTATTATTCTGATTTAATTATTCCTAGAGACCCAAATACTACAGCTCAGCAAAGGACTACACGTATGTTTCCTGAAGAAATATCATAACTTTCATTGTATGACTTGCCCACAACTTCAACTACATTAAATTGCACTATTACAACGTAGTTATATGCAATATATGGATGAATTCTTATGCTTATTGTTAATCTGGATGAATTGATAATGTTAGCTCTCAATTGTGTTGATAATGATAATGTTTAATTATCTTTGAAGATGCATTCTGTTATTCAATTTGAATGGTTTTTATTGTATAAATGTATATAAACATCTTTATTTAAATTTTAAAATTAAGACACATTTCTCAAGAAAAATATCTGATTTGGTTGACTTATTTTGTAAGGTGGCTGGTCTGTTATTAAATTATGCGATAAATATTTTGAATATAATCTAATTCTGCAGCTTCAATGTTTTAACAAATAGATGTTTTCCAGAGTATGCTGAATAATATTTTTTAAACCTCTAAATTAAAAATAACAGGTCGTCTAATAAACGTTGATTAAAAACTTTTTATATACTTGCCAGAAATTTTTTAAATGAGGGTCTCTAATGCCTAGGTAACAAATCCTTTGGCAAATCAGGTTTTTTCTAATTCAGCACGTCCAACAAAATTGGAGGAAGACCTAAGAGAATTGTCAACTGATATATTGCTAAAAAACACACTTATTATAGATCAGTGTTAGTCTTTTATAGCATATAACTCAAAATAATTTCAAAGAATTGAATGGCATTGTCATAAAGCTCTTTTTGTTCTTCTCTCAACACAAGATTTCTCAGAATTATAAACTGTGAAAAAATTAAAATAAATTAAATAAAAGCAATTCTGATCTGCTTCATTCTGACAATATGTAACATTCACCTACAGATACACTGCTCCCTGCCATTTTTTTTAAAAAATACTTTCATTTGCCTAAACACCTGCTTCCTAGAGTGTTTGAGCCAGAAACCAAAGAAGTAAAGGGCACACTCACCTCTAGAGAGCTTCAGTATCCCTGACCAATCGCCCTCACTGACCTAGACACAGGCTTCTGCCATGAGCCCACTGCTGTGCTTCGGACTCCGTTCCCTGGGAGAGACTCACAGATCCCTCCCAACCATCGTAGCCCCTGCATAGAGGTACATGTTTGACTTTTGAAGGGTAAAGTGACCATATGCCATCATTTTGGTCTGAGTTTAGGTCTGTTGCTCAGTGCAATTATTAATAATATCTCCTTTTACTCTCAAGGTTTTGATGATACATGAAAGAGCCAACCTACTAATGAGAAGACTCACAGATCTCAGACATCTAGGATAGAAATACTGGCCAAGATGGACATATACTGAGCAATGTGATGATCCAAGTCTCCCTTGTCATTTGAGAACCTTTAGAGTGTAATGCTTTCCTTTGTCTCTCTCCTTCAATCTCACTCTTGCTCAAGATGTATTATACACCTACCATATGCAAGGCTCTGCTCAGGTCTAATGAAATAGAGATGATAAAGTCAGAGTTACCTTCAAGGAGCCCAGTTTAAGGGCATGTTTCCAAGCCTCTCTAGCTGCTCCCTCTTGCCTCCCTACCTCCCAAACATACCTTTTCTAGGCACATGCTACACAAAAGTTCCATGCTCTTATATTTTCCTTCGACTTTGTCTTTCCCATTCCCCACCTCACTGATTTTCCTCTGTTAATATCTCAGCCTTACATGGAATCCCGCAGATCTGGCCTAGTTATCTATTCATTTGAAACTAGCAGGCAGCTTCAACTCCCCAAGGTTGTTTCATCTTTGATAGAATGGAAATAATCACATGATGGTTAATATTGAGTATCGACTTGATTGAATTGAAGGATGCAAAGTACTGATCCTGGGTGTGTCTGTGAGTGTTAATGGCCAAAGGCAATTAACATTTGAGTCAGTGGACTGGGAAAGGCAGACCAGTCCTTAATCTGGGTGGGCACAATCTAATCAGCTGCCAGTGAGAGCAGAAAAAAGAGCAGGCAGAAGAGCATGAAAAGACTGGACTGGCTCAGCCTCCCAGCCTACATCTTTCTCCCATGCCGGATGCTTCCTGCCCTTGAACACTGGATTCCCAAGTTTTTCAGCTTTGGGACTCAGAATGGCTTCCTTACTCCTCAGCTTGCAGATGGCCTACTGTGGGACCTCACCTTGTGATCATGTGAGTCAACACTCCTTAATAAACTCCCCTTTATATGTGTATCTATCCTGTTAGTTCTGTCCCTCTAGAGAACCCTAACAAAAATCATAATATGTCACAAAAATAATCTAAAAATGTAAAGAAATAAATTGGAAGAATACATAGTAAAATATTAATGATTATCTTTGACAGTGGGATTATAAATGATTTATTGTTGTTGTTCCTGTTGCTGCTGCTGCTGTTATTATTAATATCACCATTGTTTCTTCCTTTATATTCTTTTCATTTTTTCTAAAGTCTCTAGGAAAGAACTATATACAGTCAGGGTCCCAGCAGAAAACAGATAGAACACTGGACTAGGATAATGGAAGATGATTTAATGCAGGTACCAATTAAGAGTGAGGGCAAGAGTAAAGGAACTAAGGAGAGACAATGATACATCCATGACAACGCTTTGGCCTATGATCCAACAAGTGGAAAGTGGCAGGTCTGCCTAACAAAAATTTTGCATTTTTAAATTTTTGGATGGAACAGAACATGTTGAAGTCATTCCAAGAAAATTTAACATATATACTTCATTCCTTTCTCCCCTACATCCTTCCTCCCTTTTCTCCTTTTTTCCCTCTAAAGGCAGGGTTGTATTATGAAAAGTGTATGAGCATCAGTGTTAGACAGATTTCAGTTCAATTCTCATCTCTTTTATGAGAACTAAACATGTTACCACTGTGAGGCCCATCTCTCTCCCCTATAAATTGGATATACCAACACATATTCCATAGAACTAGTGTGAAAATCAGATGAGAGACTGTGTTGTTAAAGTAAATAAAACAGATGTAATGAGTACAAACATGCATTCCAGAGGTAGCATTCTTGAGTTCAAAGCCTGGCTCTGCCCCTTTACTTATTAACTTGTCTATACCTCAATTTCATCATCTTTAAAAAGGCTATAACCTTATTTCATAGGGCTATAGTGATAATCAAATGAATTAATATATGCAAAGGATTTAGAATTGGGCCTAGTTTATTTTTAACAAGCACTATATAAGTGTTTTAATAGTCATAATACATACTAGTTGTCACAGTATAATCATTCTTGGATACATACAATATGCCAGAAAGTAGTGAATCATGTAAATGGTGAGGTAAATGCTACCCTCTTCTCCATTTCCATCCTTTGTGTTCACACTGATGCACACTTTCCCCAGTTTGTTCCCAGCCAAGGACGGAGCACAGTAGGGGTACTAACTCTGGGTGATTTCTACCTGATAAGGGACTCTTCTAACAGGCAACTTCTGCTCAAAGACTGCCCATTGACCTGCCCAAGGCTTTTTCAGAACTGCACTGCTGTCTGAGGCTCATCTGGTTTAGGTTTCAGAGAATGTGTCCATTTGTATCCTCTGAGAAGCCAATGGAAAGAGCAGATTAGATCTGCAGAAGATTTATTAGGGAAACAGTTCTGAAGAATACAAGGGAAAGATGTAAAAGTAGGTGAGACTCTTTAGATTGTGATGGGGGTCTGATACTTACGAAAGGAGAGAGGGAAAGAAGAAGGATTAGGTAGAAGTAGCCTCAGACTGCAGTGGACATCTAGTTTTAAATATATATATATATATATATTTTTATATATATACATCTAGTTTTAAATATATATATAAAATATATATATATATATTTAAATATATAGTACTTTTCATTTTTTAGTCCCAGAATAGAGCAGAGTAAAAGTCCAAGGACCCAGATATATGCCCTCAGGCCAGTCCAGCTGTCACCCAGTGTTACTACAGTGTCATCTGCTGGCTTTGCTGGGGAAGGATGGAATGCTTCCAAGTTCCCTCCTGTGGTTGCCAGCAGGTCTTCATCTTTTGCCACCTGAATCCTTCTACTGGGCTATTTCACAAGCTGGAAACAAGTTTCCCTCAGGGCAGACAATCAGAGACAGTGAGAGAGAACACACACCCAAAACAAAAAACACAGTTTTTTTCATAATCTAATCTAAGTGAAAAATCATTCATCACTTCTGCTGGATTCTTTTCATTAGAGTCAGTAAGTCCAGTTCACGCTTAATGAGAGGAGATTATCCAAGGAGGTGAATACCATGAGGAGGAGATTATTGGAGACCATCCTAAAAGGCTTCCTTCCCCTAAACTAAGTGCCCCTCCAGTGATTTTCAGAGCCTCTTGTATCTCTTCAGTTAGAGACCTCAGCATGCCATATTCTCATTGCTTATTTACTTCTCTTAATATCCGTTCTAGCTATAAACTTTAGAAGAGCAGGCACCTTATATCTTTAAATCACATTTGTATTCTCAATGTCTAGCACAGAACCAGCAATCTAAACATTTGTCAAATAAATTAACTTGGAAGAAATTAATCTCAAACATATTGCACACTTATCTATCTTCTTAAATAGAAAAGAACCCCATTTCACTTGACTTTTCTTGACAGTTACACATTATCATTAAAAACACCAATTGTACCAGATTGTACGACTTTCGTCAAATCATATTACAAATAATAAGTGTGTTGATTGTAATGGTTCCTATTTTAATTAATACATACAGGATAAATAAATTTATAAATAAATTATTAGTTAATAAATAAATTAAAAATCTATGCTTTGAGATGCAACAAACTCTTGGATACAGAAAATGCTTTCCAAGAGTTTGTCCAATCTTGACACAGGGATTTTTGCACTACAGGAATAAACAAACTTATTTATCATTGGCAAAAATGTGTTGATTGTAATGGTTCCTATTTTAATTAATAAAGATGTGTTTCAGCCTAGTTATAATGATTTAAAAATTCATGGTCTGAAACCACAATTACTTATGCACTTACACAATTGTGGCTTAAAACGAAGAAGAAATAGGAGGAGAACAGGGGAGTCAGTGTTGCCTTGAATCAAGAAATATCAGCTTCTGTTGGGAAATCTCAGTCCTATTAAAGATGGCATGAGTTTTAAAATGTGGTTACTGGGAACCGCTGTGTTATACCTCTAAAAGTCTGTCTTCAATGCAAACCAAAATCACAATGAGATACATCTCACAGTAGTCAAATGGCAATTATTAATAAGTTAGAAAATGTGTTGGCAAGGTTGTGGAGAAAAACGGAACATTTATAGACTGCTGGTCAAAAGATAAATTATTTCAGCCACTGTGAAAGCAGTTTGGAGATTTCACAAAGAACTTAAAACAGGACTTCTACTTGACCCAGCAATCCCATTACTGGGTATACACAGAAAGAATATAAATCATTTTACCAAAAAGACATATGTGCTCATATGTTCATCACAGTGCTTTTCACAATAGAAAAGACCTGCAATCAACCTTGATGCACGCCAATGGTGTACTGGATAAAGAAAACATAGTATACATACACCATGGAATACTATGCAGCTGTAAAAAAGAACAAAATCATGTCCTTTGCAACAATATGGATGCAGCTGGAGGCCATTATTCTAAGAAAATAAATGCAAAAATAGAAAAACACACGCTGCATGTTCTCTCTTATAAGTGGAAGCTAAATGTTGAGCACACATTTAATTTCAAAGAGGTGAACAATGGACACCAGGACCTATGTTACAGTGAAGGGTGGGAGGAGGATAAAGGTCAGAAAAATATCTATTAGGTACTGTTCTCACTACTGGAGTGACCAAATCATTTGTACACCAAACCCCAGCAACACACAATTTACCCATGTAACAAACCATCCCATGTACTCCCTGAACCTAAAATAAAAGTTGAAAAGGAAAAAAGTAAATGACTAAAATAAAAGTCTGTCTTTAACACCTTTAATTCTCGAAAGTCATTTACTGGGCTGCTTTTATCCTCAGACTGTTTCTCTTAAATTGCTCGGGCTGTTAGTTCCACTTGATACTGAATCCCTCTGACACTGTCTTCCCTTTGGAATAAATGCTCCATTTGAAACTCTCCATCTCCATAGCCCTTTCCCCTCATGCACCACAATGTTACAGGGACACAGCTATATGCTTACTTAAGTCTTGTACACCTCTCTTTCTCCTCCTCTTTCTTCTTATTTTTCAGCAATTAAATAAATCAGACATTAATTCATCTTACCATGAGGGCCCTAACTAGTGTGTGGCTTTGAGTTACAGAGAAAAGCAGTGGCCAGGCAGGGTGCGGTGTCTCACGCCTGTAATCCCAGCACTTTGGGAGGCCAAGGTGGGCAGATCACGAGGTTAGGAGTTTGAGACCAGCCTGGCCAACATGGTGAAACTCCATCTCTGCCAAAAGTGCAAAAATTAACTGTGGTGGTGGGCACTTGTAATCCCAGCTACTCGGGAGGCTGAGGCAGGAGAATCATTTGAACCTGGATGGCAGAGGTTGCAGTGAGCTGAGATCCTGCTACTGTACTCCAGTCTGGGCAACAGAGCAAGACTTCATATAAAAACAAAACAAAACAAAACAAAAGACAAGCAAAGGAGTGGCCTGTTGGAGTGCAGGTACCTCTGGTCGTCTCACTCGTCACTGAATCTCTGTGAGGTCAGTGACTGTTAATGCTCAGGACTCTGAGCAGTCAGTTGTGCTGGGCAAGGAGCAGGGGTGTGGACACTAATTAACAAGATTCCCTTAACTGAGAGTTTCAAAGATTTTGCACAATTGTATGCACAGCTTCTCTGATAATATACACTGCTAGGTGGTTGACTTTTGGTTTTTTTTTTTTTTGCAATGACCCAAGAAGGCTGTCACCCACTTTGTTCCACCTCCCAAATATGAGTAGGACTAACATCAGTCTTGCCCCTGCATCATGTTTTCATCAATATCTCTCCATACTAAAACTGAAATCTATTAACTGTGTGACCTGGGAAAGTAACTAAATTCTTTTGTTGTCTTGGTTATTTCATGAAAAATTCTATGAAATAACATATGTGAAGTACCCAGCAAACATTGTGTTTTCTGTCCTTCCTTTCTTTTCACCTTTCTATCTCTTTTATTCCACTGTCTTTTATTCTCTCTATAGTTGATATGGAGGATTGATCTACTGATCTATGATTCTCTATAGTTGATCCAGAGCATTGCCACACAGCCAGTAAACAGTGGAACCAAGATTCAAATTCTGATATTCTGTATACATCATTTCAAAAAAGATTTTCTTGGTTAGTAAAGATGATAATATAACATGGAAATCAAAAAGAAAAAATATGCAAGTTATTCTTGATAAATTAAATATTGTCATTGTCTCTAATTAAATCATGTATCCTTATGCTAAATATTTCTATAGTGATTTCCATCTAAGCATGTACATTACATCCTTACGTCTTCACAACCATCTTATGTTCATGTGCATTTTACATATGAGACACTCGTGGCTCACAGAGAGTTCAGATGACTATTCTAAGGGTATACAGCTAGAAAGGGGCATGTTGTAATGACAGACTGGTAAAGATTACTAACCTTTCTAAGAAGTCATGGAGGAAGGTGAGATAGATAGCAATTTATGTGATATGGGAAGACAGGAAGGCAGAAAGGAAGGCGGGAAGGCAGGAAGGAAGGCAAAAAGGAAGGAAGGAAGACAGAAAGGAAGGCAGGGAGGGACATTATCGAGGTGACTATTTTCCTATAAGGAAATAATTTTACCATGTTTTAATCTGACATCTGGTATGTATTGGTTATCAAAAATTGGGTAATGATGCAGAAAGCTTCCAAAGAAACTCAGTTCTCGAAGGCCAGTTCCATGGCATATGTCATGCACCTTTAGTCAAGTTATTTAGCCTTTTCAACCTTGGTTTCAACATCTACAAAATAAGATAGTAGTAATAGCTAACTCTTAGGATCAATGGGAAGATTAAATAAGATAAATATGTAAAGCACCTAACAATACATTCTAGCTTCTGTGGTGGCTGTCATTGTCATCATTGTTTTTATTCTTCATGGTCTGAGGTCTTAGAACCTTTAAATTAAGAGTTAGAGTAACTGAGATAGCTGAGACAAGTATGTGATTGCTCCTTTACATATGTTATTTGAATTAGTTCTCCCAACGATATAGTACATTTGAAATAATAATCCCTTCATGCAGAAGAAAAATGTTGAAGCATATACATGTTAAGTAACTCATCAAAATATACCACTCAAAAAGGGGCAAAGATGAAATTTGAATCCAGTTTTCTCTGGCTACAAAGTCTATTCCTTTTTCTATATGATCACATACACATTTTTTAAGGTTAATTGAGAATCTCTTTATTAGTACAATTTTAGATGTTAAGAAATTTCTCTCTCAGTTTAAACACTTCACGAGATTTGGGTATGGAGGCACAGTGGAATTTATTTAAGTTGCTTTGTGACTTTGCTTTTAAAACTTAGTAATTTAGCTTGATTTTATTGGAAAGAGTATCTGAAAAACTTTGCCCCAGTTTTAGTTTCAGTGAGACTATATAAAGCTCTTGCAAAAATTATCACCCTGTAACTTGGCTTCTCAGAAGAGTGTCTTCTAGCATTTCTCATCATGCCCACCTCTTTGCACTCTTTTTTTCTGTCTCTCACTCTAGGTCAGGCACTTCCAGGCATCTATTTCCTCTTGGGGACTCAGGACTAATTTCTGCCTGACTCTGATATAGAAAACGCCTAGAAGAAGAGTAACTTCCAGCAGGTGAGCCTGCCTTCTGATTATTGATTGAGTGGAAAACCCATATTTCAACCTCCCATTTACTAGCCCCCAGGATCAGCTATTCTATTTTCTAAAGTAAACCAAGGTGGCGGCCAGTTAGCTCAGTTGGTTAGAGTGTTGCTGAAGAAGTAAACCAAGCCTGCAGCCTTATATTACATATGGTTATAGAACATGTCTCTGATCATGATTGTAAAGCCTGAGAATTAATCCAATGCCCCTCCTTATCTCAGGTTCCTCAGGGCTCCACAGTGATCTACTTTGGCCTCAGCTAAACTGACAGGGACCACCATGCTCCAAAAATTTGAAATGTCCTCCTTATGGAGACTTGTTTTACCTGAACTTCGGGTTATCTGATATATTTGAGTAAGATCTTGCACTAATTGTCTCAGCTCTGTGAGCCCCTGTTATGTCCTCTGTATATTGAGGCTAAGCAGACCTAGATCACAGTCTTCCTGTGAGGATAGAGTACAATGGTATTTATTACTGGGATGTGGCAACTTCTAGGTCACTGATCCTTTCTCCAACACTGTCTTATCTTAAATTTGAATATCCACTAAAATAATACTCCCCTTGCCCTCGCTTCTCACTTTCTTGACTGTCCCTCCTCGAATGATCTTGTCTTTCATCACCGTTCAACCATTCATGTCACCAGTCGTATCCCAAATTTGTACCCTTTCCATAAGTCAATTTCCAGATCATTTTTCTAGTCACACAACTCCAGTAATTCTTTGACACGATTATGTTCTACAACCTTTGATGCTACCATTTTCTCACTCTCTCTTACCTTTGTCCCCTCATCCTCCCTTCCTTTCTTTCAGCTTAGACTCCATGGTCCATCGTTAAAATCACCATCAGTATCACTTCGACTGCTTTGCTTCTCCGCTCCTTTGTCAAGTTCACTTGCAAAACACCACCTTGGTTAAGTGACTCTCCATTCATTTAGTTCCTCAACCTGGCAAACTGAGAATGACTGGAGGAAAGTACATAAATATGCAGATACAAAAATCACTTAGAAATTCTAAAGTCATTCTCCTCAAGTGGGCTCTCAGTCTTAATGTTACATGGAAGGGGTCCCGAACCAGACCCCAAGAGAGGGTTCTTGGATCTCATACAAGAAAGAATTCAGGGCAAGTCTGCAATGTAAAGTAAACGCAAGCTTATTAAGAAAGTAAAGTGGTGAAAGGACAGCTACTCCATAGACAGAGTAGGATGTTCCAGAAAGTATGAGAAGGAACGCGTCCACCCTGGGTACGGTGTTTGCATATATGGGGAGATGTACTCTGCTACAGGGGTTTGTGATAAAGGATTAATTTTTTAATTACTATATTTTGCGAGAATTGATATTATTATCTTTAAAGCAAAATTAGGAATGCCTTTGTTCTCCAGATATCGAGATATCTGGACACTCTCAAGTCTGGGTCTGTGTAGTAAACATTATTAATTTGTTCCCCTAATTGTAAACATCCAGAGGCTAGGAATGCCTAATTTTCTGAGAATGCAGCCCAACAAGTCTCAGCCTCATTTTCCAGCCCTCACTCAAAATGGAGTTGCTCTGGTTCGAATGCCTCTGACACTAACGGCAGTCTTATTACTTCTCCCTGTAGATGCTTCACTTTCCCATTCATCTTCATGACTATTTCATGCCTTCTCTATCCTCAGATTGGAAAGCTCTCCTCTCTCATAGTCACCTTCATCAGATGGCCTTGCTTTCTATTTCCCTGAGAAAATAAAAACAAACAAAAGATAATTTCTCCTTGTTCCCCTCACCTCACCTACAACTTGGCTGCAGCTGTACCTATATACTCTCCTTTCCCTTCAGTTATTATGAATGTACTGGGGTCTCATCAAGACATTCAAATTCCCTTATTACAAGAAACAGCTCCTCAGAAGGTAGAAGATACCTTTAAGATACTGCCCAGTGGTAAGGACCTAGGTCAATAAAGACCAATCCATTATAAGAAATAATACAGAGAAATATCCTATAATCTTCTTTCTCAATTCTCTCTAATGTTAAAACAGCTATAGTTCACTATTGTAATAGGGAACTAACATTTATGCAGTCCACAAACATTATTCAGATTTTACCAATTTTATATGCACTCATGCTTTTGTGTGCACATGCGCATGTGTGTGGGTAGTGTATTGAGTTAAACGCAGTTTTATCACAGGTGTAAATTTCTATGACCACCCCCACAGTAAAGACACAGGACAGCTTCACCACAAGAATTCTTCATGCTACTCCTTATACACACAGTCATCTCTCTCCTTTCCCTAATCCCTGTTATGTTCTTCATTTCTATAATGTAGTAATTTCAAGAGTGCTACATAAATGGAATCATATAGTATGTAACTATTTGGAATTGGCTTTTTGTACTCAAAATAAATCCTTTGAGACCCATCCAAGTTGTTGCATGAGCAATGTGTTCCTTTTTACATTGCAGATTAGTATTCCACAATATGAATGATTCAGTTTGTTTAACCATTCACCCATTGGATGACATTTTAATTGTTTGCAGTTCCGAGTTATTACAAATACAACTGCTATAAACATTCATGTATAGGCTTTTGTGTGAGCATAAATTTTCATTTTTGTGAGATAAATGTAAGGATGCTATTGCCAAGACTTATGGTAAACCCATGTTCAGCTTTATAACAAACTTCTATTTTTGACTCAAATTTGTTTACACAAATATTAAGGGAATACCTATTTAATGTCAGGAACTAAGCTAACACCTAAGAAAAAGTAGAACATAACAGATACTGTCCTTGTTCTTACGAACTAAAGGAGAAGATTGTAAAAAATAAAATAAATGTAATAACTTTTTTATGAAGGATTATCTATGTGTGGGTGGGAGGGGACTTATGAAATCTAAGGGTCAGGGAAAGATTTCATGAGGCATTTAAGCCTGTGCATAGTCTATCTCTTGCTTCTTCTCTAGAATTGCTTTGAAAGATCCCTTCTGAGAGGTCCTATGTAGATTTCATTGCCCAACTCAACTCTGGTTTCTAATGTGACCACTGTGTCTAACTCTGGGTTAATTCATATGAAAAATGAGGATGGAAAGAGAACATCTTCTCAAGGTTTCTATAAGAATTCAATAAAGAGTAGATTTAAAAATCTTCATCAAGTACCTGGTTTACAGAAATGTAATTCTTATTACTATTATATGGCTTCTCATTAACACACCTCCTGTAAAGAATTATCTCTGCCAAAGATAGCCTTGTGGGATGACACAATCCAAAATTTTATATTTTATATTTCTTCTTAAAATGTTATCTATCTACCATAGCAAGTTTAGTTGTTGCATCATTAAGGTTTCCCTTGAAGATTATCCTACATTGCTCTACAACAAACTGCGGAAATGACTGACTTCTCCACTAAATAATGAGCTCCTGGGAAGCATAGGTCTGCGCTCATGTGCACGCACTCTCTCTCTCTCTCTCTCTCTCTCTCTCTCTCTAATATCTATCCATTGAATCTGCTGTGCCAATTGATTTTCTTTGTCAATTGATCTCCCATATCGATTAGCGTACAGGGCCTACCATTAAATAGGTGACCAAGCAATGTTTGCTGAGTTGATGTGACAGCCCAGGGACACCTATATGCTTCCAATGTGATCTTCCTAAATACAAATTTTAAAACCTTGAGTGATTTTGTCCATGGAACTCAGAAGAGAGGAGAATATATGCTAACGATAAACCTGAGTTCAAAATCATACCACCAGTTATTTGTTTGAGCTAACCATCTTGAAAAAGTCACTTTACATCTCTGAGCTTTAGGTTCCCAACTTTAATTTTTTTAAAAAATAAAGTTAACAATATTAATATTAGCTCATGGTTATTCCTCTCCTACTCTATGCCAAGATTTATATGCATTACTTTGTTTCATTTCCTTAACAACTCTATGAGGTAACTATTTTTAAAACTGTCATTTCCCAGTTGAGGGTAATGAGGTTTAGAGATGATAAACAGGTTTCCCAGTGTTATACTCTCTATGATGGGAAGAGGAGTGGTTGAGCCCATCCGTTTTCAATCCAGAGCACACACTCATCTCACAGGATTATTGAGGATTAAGTGAGACATGTCATATAAAATGCATGACCTGAAAAATGCTTTAAAATTTTGTTTTTATTCAGTGCACAGATCTAAACTAACATCAATTACACAATATTCAAATTTTCCACTTATTTGTCTGTTTTGTTAAGCAGTATATTTGTATGAACTGGAATATGGTGGATGCTGTATTAAGGTAAGTTATTTTTTCTCTCCTGTTGAACTCCAGTTCTCTTAATACAACATGTGCAGCAGCAAGAATCTGATTGTGCATAGAGGAGCCAAGCATATGTGAAGCAGTCCTTTGTTAATTGACTTATTAGTCTGTTATTAGTTATTCAGGGAAAGGGCTAACTGGCTTCAAGATAAATCTTTCAGGTGGTTCTTCCCTCAGATTCTCACATAATACAACTTAGTAAAAGATCTATTGAAAAAACTCAGTATAGTTAAAAAGCACTGTTATTTAGGCACTATCATAGATGCTGATGGAAACAGAAATTGGTACAACTTTTTGGGAGAAAACTGGCACAAACAGGAAGGGTTGGCTAAGGTGGAGTTGGAAACTGCCTGGCTGAGTGTTGGAGATGTACTCCAACAAACATATAGAGACGATCTGCAAAGAATGGGAGACTTATTAATTGCAGGCATTGAAGTAAATATCAATTCAATAATTAGCTGACCAGTAAGCTAATTAAGCAGACACATCAATGACCATACATGACAAAGAACAGATTTTGCAGAATTAGTAAGAAAAGTTACTAAAGAGAAAACAACAACAAACTGTAATAATAACAAACCATGGGAAGGTGGAAGAATCTGAATTCCAGAGTTGTCTCATTATATTGTCGATAGAAACTGTCCCTGAGGAAGCCCAGATAGTAAACTTACTAGAAAAATACTTTAAATAGTTATTTAAAGTGTGTCCAAGAACTATAGTAAAGTCATGTCCAAAAAACTAAAAAGGTTTGTGAGAACAATGATTCCCAGAGACTTTCAATGGAGAGACAGAAAACTTTAAAAAATAATTGTAGAGTTGAAAACTACAATAACTGAAATTTAAAAATTCACTAGAGGGACTCATAAAAGCAGATATGAGAAGGCAGAAGAAATAACAAACTTGAAAATAGGTCGGTTGAGATTATGTAGTGTGAGGAAATAAACAAAAAATAAAGAAAATTGAACAAAATCTCAGAGACCTGGGGGGACACCATCAAGCGCATCAACATATGAATAATGGAGGTTCTAGCAGGAGAGGAGAGATGGAAAAGGACAGAGAGAATATTTGAAGAAATAAGGTCAGAAACTCCCAAAATTTGATTTCTAAAAGTATTAACCTACACATCCAAGAAACTTATGGACTCCAAGTAGAATGAAATCAAAGAGGACCACACCTAGACACATCATAATCACTAAAAGACAAGGACAAAGAAGGCATCTTGAAAGCAGAAAAAGAGAAGTAAGTCATCATGTACAAGACATCCTCAATTAGATGAACAGATAATTTTACATCCGAAAACACAAATGCCAGTGGAAAAGAGATATTATTCAAAATCCAGAAAGAGACATCAGCCAAGAATTCTACATTCGGCAAAACTATTCTTCAAAAATGAAGGAGAGGGTTGCCTCAGTGGCTCATGCCTATAATCTCAGCACTTTGGGATGCCAAAGTGGGAAAATTGCTTGAGTTCAGGAGTTTGAGATGAGCCTGGGCATACACATAATGAGACCCCATCTCTACGAAAAATAAAAATAAAAAATTAGCCTGACATGGTGGCAGTTACTCTGTAACCATAGTGTCAGTTACTCTGAAAAAATTGAGGTGGGAGGATCGCTTGAGACCAGTTGTTCAAGCCTTCAGTAAGCTATGATCACATCACTGTACTCTAGCCTGGGCTACAGAAAAAACTCTGTCTCGAAAAAAAAAAAAGAGGAAGAAATTTAACGCAGCCCCACAAAAGCAAAAACTGATTAAATTAATTGCTAACAGGCCTCTCTTACAAAACTACTGAAGCAATTTAATTCAGGCTGAAAAGAACAGACAAGACAGTAGAGAAATTAGAACTCTCATATCTTATAAGTGGGAAGGTAAAATGGTGCTGCTACCTTTGAAAAAATGTTTGGCAGTGCTTCAATAAGTCAAACATAGAATTATCGTGTAACCCAGGAATTCCACTCTTGTGTGAATAACCGAAAGAATTAAAAATAAGTTTTTTAAAATATATATATACACAAATGTTTATAGTAATACTATTCTAAATAGTCAAAGGTATAAAGAACCCAAATGTCCATTGACTGATAATTTTAAAGGATAAGACAAACCAAACCATATATATACATTACATATTTTATATATAAATGGTTACAGAACCATTTTGCTTCACTGAAATATTTATTAATATATATTTTATATATATTTGAAGATTATGTTAGCAATGTGACTTACTTTCCAAATGGTAGAATTTTACCACTGATTACATTTATATATCATATATCCATACAACGGAATATTATTCAGCCATAGAAAGAAATGAAATACTGATTCATGCTGTACCATGAATTAACCTCGAAAATATTATGCTATATGAAACATCCCAGACATATATTGTACAATACCATTTATATGTCCAGATTAGGCAAATCCACAGAAACAAAAAGTAGATTAGTGGTTTCCCTGGCATGGGTGCAGGGGGAAATAAGGAGTGACTGCTAATGGGTACATTTTTATTTTATTTTATTTTATTTTATTTTATTTTAATTTTTACCCCATAAATACATACACCTACCAGGTATTCCCTGCTTGTTTTGGTATAGGCATGCAATGTAAAATAAGCACATCATGGAGGAGTATGTGGTTTCTTTCGAGGGTAATGAAAATCATCGTATAAGTGGTGATGATTGCACAACTATTAAGATATTAAATTGTACACTTGAAAAGAGTGAATTTTATGATATATAATTATATCTCAGATTTAAAAATGATAGTTTTCATCACAAAGGGAAGGAGGCAGTTAGTTTAATAAATCATGTTCCAATTCTACAATGGAATACTATATAGCCCCTTAGGGGCTAGAGAGAACTTGAATATGAGACCATGAGAGAAAAGTTCATTCTAAGCAGAAGAAAGAGTTTAAACAAAGGCACAAGAGCTAGGAAGCCCAAGGTAGGCTTGGAGAATGTTCTGAATGCCATACTAAAAAGTTACAAAATAGTCTGAGTGCTTGGTTCAGAGAAGCGTTGTGTTAGTCCATTCTTACATTGCTGTAAAGAAATACCTGGGACTGGGTAATTCACAAGGAAAAGAGTTTTAATTGGCTTACGGTTCTGCAGGTTGTACAGGAAGCACAACCCTGGCATTTGCTCAGCTCCTGAGGAGGCCTCAGGGAGCTTTTACTCATGGTGGAAGGTGAAGCAGGAGCAGGCATGTCACAGGGCAAAAGCAGGAGCAAGAGAGAAGGAGGTGGTGGGGGTGCCACACTTTACCACAACCAGATCTCAAGACCACACATTCACTACCCTGAGGATAACACCAAACCATGAAGGATCCATCCCCATGACCTAAACTCCTCCTACGAGGCCCCATCTCCCACACTGGTGACTGCAATTCAACATGAGATTTGGTGGGAACACATATTCAAATCATACCAAGCGGTATACTTGGGGCTAATTAAGCAATCTGGCATAAGTGAAATGTGAAGCTTAAACTCTTCATATTCCTTCCACCAGATCACTGTGTTTAACCATGCTTTGTTGAAAATTCATTTTTTTCCAACTAACTTTTCAGTCACTGTGCTTAACTTATAAATTCCTAAGTGCAGTTGAAAACTCTAGTCTCACATTGGATTCAGGTCTTCACCCCTTCCTGTTCTCAGTCATATTTTGCCTAGTGGACTTGAAGTAGCAGGCAAGGCATACAGGTTCTATTCTTTCCATCCTTCTGTCACCTCTTCCAATTTGGTACAGACAGAAACAGCAGGAGAGATGAAAGGCGTGTTGGTTTGGGAATATTTTCTCCTCTTCTTTCCTCTTCTATATCTGTCTCTGGTGTTGGGGAAATAAGAGAATAATGGAAAATATAGTAGAGGTTGAATTACCACACTGTCTGATGTTGATTATACCCTAGTGTCATTCCAGCCTCTGGTGGTCAATAATTTAATGATCTCCATATAGATTGTGTGCCTGACTTGCTTGGGATGGTGCTTATGAATTGTCCTAGCCAGTAAATCACACCTAATGGCCTCTTTAGGGAAGGGGGCACTCTTTCCCTTGGCAGCCACCTGGGCTATTACCAGGGTCCTGCCACTTCCTCATCCTCCCTGTTCCTTTGTGTGGACCCAAAGGAATCACCAAATTCCTCTTCTAATGACATCTATAGCCATGTAAATGAGACCAGGTGATATGTAAACCAGATCAGGGGATATGTAAGCCCACTTCTTCAAAAGCACCTTATTTCATGGTCCTTTCTCATTCTGCTGGTGCCCACAGGCCCTGCAACCATCACTTCCACCTTCAGAAATCTCTAGTCTCTGAGTTAACATCTGTGCCCATACTCCAGGCTCCCCACAGAACAGTGCTAACTGCAGTTCAGAGCATTGGGATGGGGATGCAACTCTTTGCAGATTAACCAACAGCCATACAGAAAGCAAGGTGCCCATCTTTCCTTCTTGCAGAAAGCTCTGAGGAATCCTTTTGGAGGATCCTTTCTCTCTACTTTAGAGTGGGAGTAAAGCACCCCTGCTGATGAGAGGAAAAGAAATAACACTACGCCTCCCTACCTCAAAGCCAATATCTCAGGACACTGAGTCACTCCAGACCCCATAAGTGGGCTGGGAAGGAGCAGGGGATAATGTTGAGATTGTGGCTGGCATTAGCAGTGCTGCTAATATCATATCTTAGCAAACCTGCAGGAGATACTTGATTCCTCCTAACTTAGAATCTTAGTCATAAATCCCAGGGTAACATAATATCCCATTACACTAGGATCTGGATTTTAAGAAGATAATTTTGGTGACTTTAAAATGAAATATTTACAATGAAATATTTTACAAATACAGCTACAGCAGTGAAGCATGTAGTGCAGGTAAGATGTTCTTGAATGACTACAGCAGGAACAGTAGAGATGGATGTGCTGAGTTACACACATCTCTCTGGATCTTCCACTACAGAGCGAGTGATCTGATTCAGATGGCTTCGAAAACTCTAAAACATGCTCTTAAATTATGGGGCTGTCTGAGTGGGTTCATTTGCTCTCTTCATATGGAATGCCTAAATAAGATATTTTCTGTAGTTTTCAAAATATTGGGGAAATCATTATTAATTATTTTAAGATGGTAGTTCTGTCTTCATTTTTGGGGAGGTTTTATTCTTTTTCATAATGGCTGTACCATTTTACATTCCCACCAACAGTGTACAGTGGTTCTCTTTTCTCCATACCCTCATCAACACATGTTATTTCTAGTAATTTTGATAATAGCCAACCCAAAACGTGTGAGGTGATACCTAATTGTGGCTTGAATTTGCATTTCTATGAAAATTAGTGATGTTAAGCACATTTTAATATACCTCTTGGTCATTGTACATCTTCTTTGAAGAAATGTCTTTTCAGGTCTTTCACACAGTTTTTAAATAAGGTTATTTGTTTTCTCATTGTTCAGTTGTTCAATTGTTTGAATTCCTTACATATTTTGGATATAAACTATTTATCAAATGCATGGTTTACAGATATTTTCTCTCATCGTATAAGTTGCCTCTTCACTCTATTGTTTCTTTACTATGTAGAAACCTTTTAGTTTGATGATAACCTATTTATCTATCATTGCTGTTTTGCCTGTGCTTTAGGGATCATATCCAAATAGTAATAATTGCCCATACTGATGTCCTGAAGAATTTCCCTATGTTTTCCTCTAGTAGTTCTATAGTTTTAGGTCTTACATTAAAATCTTTAATATGTTTTGGGTTTTTTGTTTGTTTGTTTGTTTGTTTGTTTGCGTGTGGATATCCAGTTTTCCCATCAACATTTGTTGAAAAATCTATCCTTAGCTTTCCTCATTGTGTGTTCTTGGCATCTTTGTCAAAGACCGATTGACTACAAATGTATAATGTATTTCTAGACTCTCTTTTTGTTCCATTTGGTCTACATGGCTGCAGTTTTCTCTGTGGGTTCTTCCATCAATGCACTCTTTATTATCATCCAAAACAGTGTTATTTCTCACATGGTAAAATTTCCACCTTCATCCATTCTCTTAACTGGTTTATTTTATACATTGCATACATTTTCTTTATACTTTGATATACTTTATTTATTTTTTCTATGCTTCCAGATTTTTTATCTTAAAATATATTAGGAAGAACAGGAAATGAATATATTTTTCATATCTGCCATCTTGAACCAGCAGCAGTTTTTGGTGTTTTGATTGGTCGATTGATTGGGTTTTTTGTTTGTTTGTTTGTTTGGGGCTCTTAAAAATTCTTTCTCTTCTTTATTTCTAATTGATTAATAATAAAATAGGGCTCTAAAAATCAAAACTAATGACAAAATCCATCACATTTCTCCATGCACTAAAAATATTCCTCTACCTATATGTCCTTTGTATCCATCCCTCAGTGGTTCTTATCCTGGATAATCTTAAAAATATTTGGAGAGAGAAAAAACACCAAGAAATGCAATGTAGTAGTCCCATGATTGAGATTCTACCCAGGGTTAAGGACTCACAATAGCAGTTAGAGATAAGAGTCAGCTTTCAGAAGGCGAGGGCTGGAGCACAGTCTGAAGGGAGCCCAGAGCTGAGACTAACAAACATGGGGGCAGAGGGTCTCAGCAGAGAGGGGCATAAAAGAGTGTTGTGTGGCTGTTGACATTGTTATGGCATTGTTATGTCCTGTTGTTTCTCCTTCCGACATGCCTTTTCAGTCTTTTTGTTCTCCATTCACAGCACCAATGTGGGGTAGGCTGATAGACCTCATCTACTAAAAAAGAATATTCAGACATGCTGACTTGGGCCAGGCCAGTGGTCCTAGCTACTTGGGAGGCTTAGACAGGAGGACACATGAGCCCAAGAGTTCAAGGCTACAGTGAGCTGTAATGGGACCAAGGTACTCCAGCCTGGGTGACAGAGCAAGACTGTCTCAAATAAATAAATATAATTTTTAAAAAGAGAGGATGTGTGGTAAAGATAACACTTGAATAAAATCTTGAAAGATATGTTGAGGTCATACGAGCAATATTAATACTAACACTCATTTCTAGTGCTGATTGTGGGCCAAAAATAGTTCTAAAATCTCTGCATGGCCTAAGTCATTTATTCCTCACAAACCCTATGAGGTAGATAATACCATTATATCCAACTCACAGATGGAGAAATGGAGGAACAGAAGGGCTAGTTCATGCCCCATAATTACTAAGCAGTAGATCTGGGATACAAACCCTGCACAATAGCTCCAGCATCCACATGTTTACACATCATACAGGCTGTGGTATGATCAGAGAGGAATAACTAACCAGAATAGATGATAGAGAAGAATGGCTGAAATCAAGAAAAGGTATAATAGGAGATATGTAAACAGTGTAGGACTAGGTCATTCATACTCTTGACTATATGTACTTGTATGTATGCTTCTATGCGTAATGACATCAGGTCATTAACATATTTGCTTAAGTGCTAGTTGCCTTACTGAATTGCAGGTTTAGGGCAGGCAAAGATTATGTCTCATTCACATCATTATTTCCCATCACATTTGTCACACTGCATTTTATGTAACATTGTATGTCACATTGCATTGTATGTAACAAACAAAAACCAAGTACATGTTCCATCAACTAACCATAGTGAATGTACTCTACTAAGGCACAATATGTATGCCTTTATTCCCATATGTAAGCATCTTACCTGCTAACTTTTATCTGTTTTCTCGATCAAATTATAAACTTCTACATCTCAGAATTCTGAAAAGCTGACCTAGTAAGTGCTCTATAATCAGTCCTCAATATATTGGTTTCAACTATTATAAATTAATCATAATGCAACAAAATTTCAAAACAAATGAGCAGGGAGAGGAAAACCAAATGATGGCTAAAGAATTCCCAAGTAGGGCTAAGTGACCTTGCAAAAATTGCTTTGCTTCTCTGGGACTCAGTTTCTCATCTAATAAAATGAGATTGTTCAAACATGAATCTCAATCTTAAGATCCTATCGTTAAAGATCACAAGTTAATTTTTTAAACTGTAAAATTTTAGAAAAAGAATAAGAGTCCAAGAAGGAAGCAGGACTAGCTTTATCAAAAATATAAACCATTATATTATTAGTACGCATATATCAAAAGACAAAACTGGTTTCCATGAGAAACCACCCTCTCTTGCCACTGCTTAGTAAAGACACAAGAGCATTGGAGTGCCAGAGGCAGCTATTACAGGTTATTAACTTCTTTCCAGTTAAGGGCATACATTTAATTTGCATTTCTGAATATTCATGAGCAGCTTTCAGCTGAAAAAGAATTTTGCCAGTTGTGACAAGGCCTTCACCAAAACTATGACATGAGTGTTAAGTGATGAGGAAGTAGAGTTTCCTCTTTCAACAGGAAGGTTGAAGATCTGGCAAGCTTTCCTGTTGGCTCTGTGGGCGAGTGTCTCACTTTCTAACAACCACGTAAAACAAAATCAGTTCAGACTAGCTTCTGTTGGCATAGGACTCATGGGGACATGGCTAACAACTTCTGCTTCATATGGCAGTGGAAAGAACACCGAATTGAAGGCTGAAGACCAGGGTTCAGATCACAGATTGGCCGTTAATCATCTGACTCATTGAGCAAGCCACTGAGCATTTGAGAGCCAGAATTTCACAGTATGAAATAAGGACAATGATGTCAACTCAGTGTTGTTTGAGAAAAAGATGATACCATAATTATGACAGCACTTTGAAATCTCTGAAGGATTATCAAATCTAATGACTTTTTACCCATATACAAATATGAGATTGTATTATTACTCACCTCCAGAATATACTGGAATGAAAACAATGTTATTTATTACACATTAAAAAAATGAGTTAGATTGGTATGCAAAGTAAAATGTGACCTACTATAAACACTTTGCAAGTGTTGAGGCAGCACAAATTCCATACCAGCTGCAGGTAAGAATGCAGACCATTCCCAGTCATTGAAATGCCAAAGCATGTCACAAGGGTCTCTGCAAAGCCAACCATGGTTTCTTGTTAATATCACTAAACATTAAGACTCTCAAAACCATCCTCAGCCACACATGGCATCCTATTCACTTATAATGACATAAGAAAGGAATCAGAGTTTGCTATCAGTATAGCACCAGGCATTTTTCTTTTCTGCACAGGGAGCTATCTCTTCGACACCCCCACCTTATCCAGATGATGATACAAATGCCAAGAGACAAGATGCACATGAAGTAGGTATAGGGGCTTTGGTTTAAACATTTTATGTCTCATGGGAGCCAGTATCAGACAACAATTCCATAGGCACGGCTTCCTGGGTCATCACAGAGATGTGCCGAGTTACAAGAAGCACTGCACTCAGGGAAAGTCCAAGCCATGGAATGTTGATCAGATGTGTGCAGATTACCATTCATGGGGTTATGATGAGAAACATTGCTTAATAACATAGCTGACATTCTTATTCTTATTGAATACTGGGTAACTCAACAAGATAACTAGATGGAGATCAAATTCTCATCCAGTAAGGGAAAGTCTTTTGGTAACCCTTTATCCATGGTTATTTAGGACAGCAGTGTTTATTAGCAGAAATGTATTGTTCAAGTCCACATCATTTCATCCTTGAATGACTGTCAAGCCTTGGCATGTGTCTTATTCTTTCACTCATACCCCATTCTCCAAAAGCCGACAGAGTGATTAGACCAAAACAAAGTCAATTATGTCATTCCTCTGGTTAAAACTCTTCAAAGGTAACTAAACTTTTTGTACACAGAAGCACTTTCAGAATGGCAGAATAAGGACATCTGAAAATACATTCCTTCATACAGGCAATAATAGCACTAACAAAAAAAGGTCAAAATCAACGTTTGCAGAAGCCTAGAAATTGACCAAAGCCTTGCAACAATTCGACGAATGTTTATTCATGAAAAACTGCTGAATCCTGTTAAGAATAGAGAGCTTTATAAATTTTAACTTGCCCTATTTTCATCACTTTCTTCCAAGTTTCACAGTAACCTTGAAAACTAAGAGACTCACACCATTGGAGCTGTGAAAACCAACAGATTAGGAGCCACTAGAGGAGGCAAAATTGGCTTGAAGCTTGAGATAAAGCCCTATTCCCAGAAAATTGTCACTATTTGAAGTATCTGGGAAAGATCTGGAAAAGCCTCATTCACAGGGCTTATCTTTATTTGAACTGACTCAGAGCTCACCCAGTAGAAAAGAACATCCTCTCATGGTATTTGCTGAAAATAATCAGAGGCAATTGTTTAACATTACAGCTTCCTGAAGCAGCATAACCAGTTGGAGCAAGCATGAGAATGGACAAAATCCTTAAAATAAAAATCTGGAAACCGAAAACTTCATAGGGCCTTTGAAAAGCTCCAATATATTTCTGGCCCCTTCCATATGCAGATTCCTAATCTTGTTAAGGGTAGTTAGACAGGCATGAGCAGCGCAGGCACAGGCTCTTCTGCTCCACCAACTAGGACTGTGAGGTGATGGTTGGACAATTATCACACTGCCTCTCTAAAAATGATAATTCAGCAGCAGGAGCCAGGGCACCATGGAGAGACAATCTCCTGATGATTCACAGCTGTTAACATTAAAGTGTTAATTGAATGCAGATGCCAGGGAGAAGCAACTTCCTGGACATGCACATCAAGAGACAAAATGGCAAAGTATGACCTTTCAAGGGCACTCTCCCAGAAATGGGAAGAAAGTCTTAGATGGACACGCATACTACTTTCTAAACACACCATGTGCTCACCTCCCAAGGGTAAGGAAGGCACTGCACCTACAGGCAGCCCACCCTAAGGGAAGAATCATGGGAAAGAGGTCAGCCTATAAAGTCCTAACATCACGGTTAAACATGACACTTAACCTTCAGGTGCCCACTTGGATCTCTTCCAAGTGAATTTTCCTTTCTTTCCTTTTGTAAAGCCTTTTTAAATGACTTTCACTCCTGCTCTGAAACTCACTTTGGTCTCTTCTGTCTTATGCCCCTCAGTTAAATTCTTTCTTCTGAGGAGGCAATAATTGAGGTTACTGCAGACCTGTATGGATTTGCCACCAGTAACTCGGATACCTGCCACTGGTAACAATCTGTCACCTCTAGTTGATCTTAAAGGCTATTTGCAAGCAGGTAGTGTTGTCAACTGCCAGAGCTTATAAGCTACCTGCCAATAAAAACACAGAACCTTTTAGTTAAGAGGCTATTTATTGATTTAAGGCATTTAAGGTAATCTCTTTCAAATCATTAGTTGACCATGAAGCTAATCAAATAGATTTCCATCAAGTAGAAATTCTGAAGTTGAAAAGTAGATTGACTGAAATAAAAAATGTACTAGGAAGACTCAAGACAATATTTGAGCTCTCAGAAGAAATAACAAGTTAACTTGAAGATAAGTCACTTGAGATTGTCATGTGTGAGGAAAAGAAAAAAACGTAATGAAGAAATGTGAACAGAGATTAATGGATCTGTAGGACATCATCGAGCATATTACCATCTCTATAATGGGAGTCCCAAAAGGATAATAGACAATGGAGAAGAAAAATTTGAAGAAAAAATGACTGAAAACTTTTCAAGTTGAAAGAAAAATACTACACACCCAAGGATCTCAACAAATCACAAATAGGATAAATTCAAAAGGATACACATTTTGACACATCATAGTCAAACTGTTAAAAGATAAAACAAATAGAAATTCTTGCAAGTGTCAAAAGAAAAACATCTCATCACATGCAAGGATCTTCAATAAGATTAAAAGTGGATTTCTTATCAGAAAACATGGTGGCAAAAAGTCAGCAGGATGATATAATCACTGTGCTGGAAGAAAAAGAATGTCCACTAAGAATTCTATTTTCCCAAAATTGTGTTTCAAAAAATAAAGTAAAATTAAGACATTCCTAAATAAACAAAACCATACAGAACACCACCCTGGAAGCCCTGCTGTATAAGAAATATTATACCCAGGCCACATCTTGAATGCTTTGCTTCTTAGAAATTTCTTCCACTAAATACCATAAATCATCACTGTCAAGTTTCAAGTTCCACAGATCTCTAAAGAAGGGGCAAAATGCAGCCAAGTTCTTTGCTAAAGCATAACAAAAGTGACCTTTACTGCAGTTCCCAAAATGTTCCTCATCTTCATCTGAGAGGTCATCAGCCTGGCTATCTCCATCCATATCACTATCAGCATTTTGGTCACAATTACTCAACAAGTTTCTAGAAAGTTCTAAATTTTCCTTCGTCTTCCTGTCTTCTTCTGGGCCCTCCACATTCTTCCAACCTCTGCCTGTCACCTAGTCCCAAAGCTGCTTCCACATTTTCAGATGCCTTTACTGCAATGTCCCATTGCTCAGTGCCAATCTGTATTAGTCCATTCTCGCACTGCTATAAAGAAATAGCTGAGACTAGGTAAACTTTAAAAAAAAAAAAAAAAAGTTTAATTGGCTCACAATTCCCCCATCCTTCTAAAGAAATCATGAGGCTGGCATTCTGCTCAGCTTCTGGGAGGCCTCAGGAAACTTAAAATCATGAAGGAATGTTAAAGGGGAGCAGACACATCATACGACTGGAGTAGGAGCAAGAGAGAGGGTGGAGGTGCTACATACTTTTAAACAACCAGATCTCACAAGAACTCACTATCAGAGAGCAGCACTAAGGAGATGGTACCAAAGCACTCATGAGAAATACACCACCATGATCCAATCATCTCTCCAAGCCCCACTTCCAAAAGTGGGGATTACAATTCAACATGAGAGTTGGGCAGGGACACAGATCCAAACCATATCAGTCATGTACAAAAATTAACTCATGATGGAATAAAGATTTAAACATAAGACTGCAAACTATAAAATCCTTGAAGAAAACCTAGGAAATGCCCTTCTCAACATTGGCTTGGCAAAGAATTTATGGCTAAGTCCACAAAAACAATTGCAATAAAAACAAAAACTGCCAAGTGAGACCTAACTAACGTGCTCCTGCACAGTGAAATAACTGATCAACAGAATAAAAAGACAACCTCAGAATGGGAGAAAATATTCACCAACTATGCATCTGACAAAATCTAATATCCAGAAAATGCAAGGAATTTAAATCATCTGACAAAATCTAATATCCAGAAAATACAAGGAATTTAAATCATCTGACAAAATATAATATCCAGAAAATACAAGGAATTTAAATCAATATTATGTGTATATATATAATGTATATATAAATATATAATAGATATGTTATATATATCTAACAATGTATATATGTAATTATATATATTTTCATATATATATATATATATTCACCTAACAATGAAGCTCCAAAGTACATGAAGAAAAATATCTCCAAAGGTACATTTTAAATCAACAAGGAATTTAAATCAAGCAAAGAAAAAAATAAACTCACTTAAAAAAATGAGCAAAGGGCATGAACAGACACTTTTCAAAAGAAGACACACAAGTGGCTCAAAAAATATGAAAAAAGTGTTCATCTTCTCTAATCGTTAGGTAAATGAAAATCAAAACCAAAATAAGATATCATCTTACACTAGTCAGAATGTCAATTATTTAAAAGTTAAAAAAATAACAGATGCTGGTGAGGTTGTAGTAAAGGGAAATGCTTTATACAGTGTTGGCAGGAATATAAACTAGTGCAGCCATTGTGGAAAGCAGTTTGGCAGTTTCTCAAAGAACTTAAAACAGAGCTACCATTCAAGCCAGCAATACCATTACTGGGTATATTGCCAAAAAAAATAAATGGTTCTATTGAAAAGACACGCACACTCATATGTTTATCACAGTGCTGTTCACAGTAGCAAAGACATGGAATCAACCTGGGTACCCATCAGTGGTGTTTTGGATAAAGAAAATGTAGTACATATACATCATCCAATACTATGCAGCCATAAAAAAGAATGGAATCATGTCCTTTGCAGCAAGATGGATGCACCTGGAAGTCATTATCCTAAGCAAATTAGTGCAAGAACAGAAAACCGAACATTACATCTTCTCACTTATAAGCGGGGGCTACACACTCAGTACACATGGATGTAAAGGTGAAAAAAGTAGATACTTGCTATTACAAGCGTGGGGAGGGAGAGAGGGAACATGAGCTAAACAACTACCTATTGGATATTATGCTCACTACTAGGTGACAGGAACATCTGTACCCCAAACTTCAGCATCACACAAGATATTCATGTAAAAAAACTTGCACATGTACCCCTTGAACCTAAAGTAAAATTTTAAAAATAACAAACTTATTTTTATTTTTGATGCTTCTATGTGATTTAAAAGTTAATTGCACAATGTAATAACCACACAAATGTATAGATTAGCTTAAAATGTATAGTGATATAATTTGTATGATGCTAACATCATAAAGGAGAGGAAAATAAATGGAGCTATTTTGGAACAAAGTTTTATATATGTTGAAATTAAGTTGTCATTCATCTAAACTAGATTGTTTTCAGTTAAGGTGTTAATTTTAATTCCCAGGGCAACTACTAAGCAAATAGCTCAATAAATACGGTAACAGAAATAACAAGTGAATTAAAATGGTGCGTTAAAACAAGTTGATTTAACACAAATTAAGAAAGTAATGAAGAAATAGAAAAAGCAAAATGGAAATAAGACAAAGAGAAAACAAATAGCAAAATAACAGAAATAAATGTTATCTGATCAGCAATTACATGATATTTGAATCAATTAAACAGTCATATCAAAAAACAGAGATTGATAGAATGAAAACAAACACACATGATTCCACATGCTATTTACAAAAGACACACTTTAGATTCAAAAACACAAACAGATTGAAGACAAAAAGATGGAGAAAATATGAAACAGTAACCAAAAGAGATCTCAAGTGATTAAAATAATATCAGTCAAAATGTACTTTAAGGCAGAAATTGTTACTATAGACACAAAAGGACATTTTATAATAATAATGTCAACCTATCACAAAGATATAACATTACATTATATATATAATGTGTATATATAAAATATATAATACATATATATAATAATGTGTATATGTAAATATTATATATATATGTGTGTGTTTGTGTGTGTATATATTCACCTAACAATGAAACTCCAAAATACATGAAGAAAAAAATCTCCAAGGGTCCATTTTGACTTTCAGAATAAATTCTTTTTTTTTTTTACCACCTCATTTTTTGATCATCAATTTATTTTTTTTATTTTTTATTTATTATTATTATTATACTTTAAGTTCTAGGGCACATGTGCATATTGTGCAGGTTTGTTACATATGTATACTTGTGCCATGTTGGTGTGCTGCATCCATCAACTCGTCAGCACCCATCAACTCATCCTCTACATCAGGTATAACTCCCAGTGCAATCCCTCCTCCCTCCCCCCTCCCCATAATAGGCCCCAGTGTGTGATATTCCCCTTCCCGAGTCCAAGTGATCTCATTGTTCAGTTCCCACCCATAAGTGAGAACATGCGGTGTTTGGTTTTCTATTCTAGAATGATGGTTTCCAGCTGCATCCATGTCCCTACAAAGGACACAAACTCATCCTTTTTTATGGCTGCATAGTATTCCATGGTGTATATGTGCCACATTTTCTTAATCCAGTCTGTCACTGATGGACATTTGGGTTGATTCCAAGTCTTTGCTATTGTGAATAGTGCCACAATAAACATACGTGTGCATGAGCCTTTATAGCAGCATGATTTATAATCCTTTGGGTATACACCCAGTAATGGGATGGCTGGGCCATATGGTCCTTCTAGTTCTAGATCCTTGAGGAATCGCCACACTGTTTTCCCTAATGGTTGAACTAGTTTACAATCCCACCAACAGTGTAAAAGTGTTCCTATTTCTCCACATCCTCTCCAGCACCTGTTGTTTCCTGACTTCTTAATGATTGCCATTCTAACTGGAGTGAGATGGTATCTCATTGTGGTTTTGATTTGCATTTCTCTGATGGCCAGCGATGATGAGCATTTTTTCATGTGTCTGTTGGCTGTATGAATGTCTTCTTTTGAGAAATGTCTGTTCATATCCTTTGCCCACTTTTTGATGGGGTTGTTTGTTTTTTTCTTGTAAATTTGTTTGAGTTCTTTGTAGGTTCTGGATATTAGCCCTTTGTCAGATGAGTAGATTGCAAAAATTTTCTCCCATTCTGTAGGTTGCCTGTTCACTCTGATGGTAGTTTCTTTTGCTGTGCAGAAGCTCTTTAGTTTAATGAGATCCCATTTGTCAATTTTGGCTTTTGTTGCCATTGCTTTTGGTGTTTTAGATATGAAGTCCTTGCCCATGACTATGTCCTGAATGGTATTACCTAGGTTTTCTTCTAGGGTTTTTATGGTGTTAGGTCTAACACTTAAGTCTCTAATCCATCTTGAATTAATTTTCGTATAAGGAGTAAGGAAAGGATCCAGTTTCAGTTTTCTACTTACAGCTAGCCAATTTTCCCAGCACCATTTATTAAATAGGGAATCCTTTCCCCATTTCTTGTTTTTTTTCAGGTTTTTCAAAAACCTGTAGATGTATGGCTGTAGATGTGTGGTATTATTTCTGAGGACTCTGTTCTGTTCCATGGGTCTATATCTCTGTTTTGGTACCAGTACCATGCTGTTTTGGTTACTGTAGCCTTGTAGTGTAGTTTGAAGTCAGGTAGCGTGATGCCTCCAGCTTTGTTCTTTTGACTTAGGGTTGTCTTGGCAATGTGGGCTCTTTTTTGGTTCCATATGAACTTTAAAGCAGTTTTTTCCAATTCTGTGAAGAAACTCATTGGTAGCTTGATGGGGATGGCATTGAATCTATAAATTACCTTGGGCAGTATGGCCATTTTCATGATATTGATTCTTCCTATCCATGAGCATGGTATGTTCTTCCATTTGTTTGTGTCCTCTTCTATTTCACTGAGCAGTGGTTTGTAGTTCTCCTTGAAAGAATAAATTCTTAAAATCCACCTTCTGAGCCTAGATTCATATAGAGTTCATGGCAGGCCCTTCCATGTTTCCATTGATAGTCTTCCTTCCTGCCATTTCCCTTACCATCCTATATTCCATGTGTACACACTACTTTAGACTTCTTCAAAGTTCCCATTTCCCTTCTAGCCTTTTCACATGCTATTATTCTGCCCAGAATGCCATAAATCAATTCAATGTCCTCTCTTAAAATAAGCATCCTCTGACACATCCAGGAACACCAATTTATGCAAAATATGTTCTCCTGTATGTACCCATTTCTTTGATTTTACTTTTATTGTAAGTCTGACTTGTAAGACTTAAATTGAGTCAGACCTGCAAGTCAACCTATTAACCTCTAAATCACTGGAAAGCAAATACTATGTTCTAACAGCCTTTGTTAACCCAGGAGCTAGTACAGTATTTAGCACAGGCTATGTTCACAAAAATAAATATTTGCTGGATACATGAATAACAGAGTGCTAGCCATGTATGTCTTAGTCTGTGTAGGTTTCCATAACAATACCATACTAGATGGTATAAACAACATAAATTTATTTTCATATGCTTTTGGAAGCCGGAAGTCTAAGATCAGGGTGCCAGCATGGTCAGGTCCTGGTATGGGCTCTCTGCCTGGCTTTCAGACAGACACTTTTTTGCTGTGCATTCACGTGAATTTTCCTCAGTGCTTGTGTTGAAGGAGTGGAGAGAGAGAGAATGAATCTTTCTCTTCTAATAAGGTCCCCAATCCTATCAGAATCAGACCCCACCTATATGACCTCATTTAGCCTTAATTACTTCCTAAAAGTTCTATCTCCAAATACAGTCATACTGGGGGTTAGGGCTTCAACATAGGAATTTGGGGGAGACATAATTTAGTCCATAGCAATATACAACAGTATTTCTGTTATATTCATGTATAGCAGTAATCAATATATTAGAATATTATCAGTTCAGCCAGGCCCATTCCCTTCTATGTTGTCTCATTTTGGAACCGGTGTCTTTGTCCTTGCTCTTCAAGCTGAGATCCCAAGGTAAGAAAAATATGTTGATTTATCATTGGGCAATCCATAAATCCGCATCCATTTCCCCAATCCTCTTGATTTGCATAAGGAGCCTCTTGTCCCAGCCTGACACTGGTAGAAATAGAAATGTACCAATTAAATGATTGTTCTGCTTATCAAAATCCTCACTGGAATATGTTGGGCAGGAAGCAATTTTCTCCTCTCTTATTTTCATGAATATACATAGGATTGAAACACTGAAACCAAACACACATTAATCAGATTCTATAAACCAATGATGGTCATTCTGATTCTTTTTTTATTTTATAGCTTTAGAAAAAAACATGAATAAAGATGGATGACAAAGTCATATTTTAAAAGGTTTAACAGTTTAGAAAGAACGTATATATGTACTTTTCTTTTTGAAGGAGATGTTTTAGTTGTTCATTACTTCACAGATAATAACTTTGAAATGCTAATTTTCCCCAAGATAATTCAGCTGTTAAATCACCAGTGAATTTAATTCCATCCACTAATTTCAGCGTCTGTGTTGCTCCCCTGTCACTAGCTGCCTCAAAAAATCCAAAACTTAATTTTTATTTTGCTCTGCACTTTGCACATTATTTTGGCATATACTAACTTAACCCATCTGTTCACAACAGTCCTGTGAGCTGGGCATAAAGAAATCGAAGGTGAAACTTTTTTTAAGAGACTAACACAGGGAGGGCCCCAATTGAAAGAGTTTAATGCTGAGCGTTATTAGTCATTCTGGGATTCACAGCACCCAATGCACACCATTGCTCATATAGCCCTGATGACTGGCAGGCCTGCCCCCTTTCCTAGCCTGTCCTGTCTAATGTCTATTCCTTTCTTCATTGCAGCTTTGGTGTCTAGTTCCTTGGGAAACTGAGCCCAACCACTGAGTTGCTTAAAGTTCCCCTCTCCAGACTTCTTTTGTATCTAATGAATGTCTTTAATTGGATGTAAAAAGCACCCACCATAAAAAAATGAAAATATAGGCTTTTTTTTTTTAGTTTTAAAAATTGATTAAAGTTTTATGTATATCTGAAGTACACGTGAGTATTACATGCACAGAATGTGTCACGATAAAATCGGGATATTTGGGATATCCATCTCTTTGAGTATTTATCATTTCTATGTGTTGGTAGCACGTCAAGTCCTCTCTTTTAGTTACTTTGAAATACACAAGATGTTGTTGCTAAGAATAGTCATTCTTTTCTGCTATCGAACATTAGAACTTATTTCTTCTAACTGTATGTTGTGTCCATTAATGAACTTCTCTTCATACCCCCTCCAACCCACCCAACCTTCGCAGTCTCTGTTATCTATTGCCCTATTCTCTATGTCCATGGCATCGCTTTTTAGTTCCCGTATATGAGTGAGAACATGTGGTATTTGTGTTTCTGTGCCTGGCTTATCTCACTTAACATAATTCCCTCCAGTTCCATTCATGACGCTGCAAATGGCATGATTTTATTTTTTATGGCCAAATAATATTCCATTGTGTGTACATATACCACGTTTTCTTTAGTCCTTCATTTATTGATGGACACTTGGGTTGATTCCATATCTTTACTATTGTGAAGATACTTCAATAAACATGGAAGTGCACATATCTCTTTGAACACTGATTTATTATCCATTGGCCAAATACCCAGTAGAGAGATTGCTAAATCATATGGTAGTTTCATTTTTGTTATATCTATGGTTAACAAAGGGCTCATATTCAGAATATATAAAAAGAACCTCTGCAAATTAATAAGAAAAAGACAAACAACTTCATAGAAAATGGCAAAAAAATTGATAGGCACTTCAAAAAAATATTCAAAAAGTCAAAGTACATGAAAACTCTCATTAATAATCAGAAAAAAGCAAACTAAGATCACAATGAGATGCAATTTCACATTCAAAAGAATGACTAAAACTTAAAACTTCTGACAACATAATTATGGTGAAGATATAAAATCCACTGGAAACTCTAGTCTTCCGTTGGGTTAATTAGCATTATTTTTCATGGTTAAACAATATAACCTCAATAATGCAGAAATGTCATTCCTAGATGTATAGCTAAATGAAATGAGTGCATATCTACACAATAAGACGTGTGGAAGCATTTAAGTGATATGCAATAGTAAAAAAAAAAAAACTGGGGAAAAGAAGCTTCTGTCAATGATAGGTTAAATAAATTGTGATATATATACATTGGAATTTTATACTATAAAACACGTTTTAAATTACAGCTATATACAACAACGTAAGTGAATCTCAATTAATATAACATTAAGCAAAAGATGTCAGACACTAAAATAATTGATGCCATATAATTCCTTTTGCATAAAATTAAAAATCGGAGAAAACTAATCTGTGACGTATAGAGTCAGGATAGCTTTTACATTTTGATAGGCTATGAAAAGACTTCTATAGTGACAGAATATTTTGTTTCCCCACTTTTGTGATAGTTGTATCGGTTGCAATTACTTTGTGATGATTCATTAAGCTGAAATATGATTTGTGCATTTTCTTATATGCTGCATTTTGAAAACAAAATTTTAAGTATTTTGTATTGTTTGAGGCTAAAGGAATGTAAAGACACAATAAAAATACCTGCTACATCAGAAAAATTACAGAAAAGAGCTGGAAAGGAACCTTAGATGTTCTGTAGTTTAATACCCTCATTTATCAAGCAGAAAATGTGACTTAGGAAAAGTCGCAGGAATTGGGTTTTTCTTGACCATCATATCTGTCAGTATCTCAAATAGTAAAAATTGTATTACACATTTATATGATCATTTTTTCCCTGAGAGCTCAAATGAGGTCATAAATTTTGTTTAGGAAAATAAGTAGTTAAAGCGTAACTGTAAGGACATGCGCTCCAGCCCCGCTGTCCTAGACTACTGGGCAGACATTCATTCCCCTTTTGGGAAGTCCTTTCACCCTGTTCCTGAGACTAAGCTGACAGTGGACATGTAAACATGCAGAAAACAAAATAAAGAACGTACTGAAAGATTTAATTTATTTTAAAAGTGCACTAAAAATAACAGTTATTACTAGATAAGTTATATAACAATACAGAACAGAGAAAAACACTGGCAAATGAAAATATGAGGTTAGAATAAATTTGCTACGAAAAGGAAAGAACTTAGGTTAGTTCACAAAACAAATGCTTATGTGCTATATTTAAGAGGTATGTCTAGAAGGAAGAGAAGCAGAAAAGTTTAAAAGAAAAGAATGGGCAACAAACTAGAAAAATGCAGGCCAAAAAAAGTAGAGACCTGTTATAAATAATAAGAAAGTTCAATTCAGAACAAAATGCGTTAAACCTGATAAAATAGGTACCTTATTAAAATAAATTTATTATAAAATAAAAAATTCTTACACTCTTTACTGAATATGTAAAAATATTTAATGAACCAAATTATATGGAATTCAAATTCATAAAGCAAAACCTAATGCGAATATAAGAAACAAAAAAAGAAATATAATAATACTTATGTATTTTAGTTCACCTTTTCAGTACATATTAGGTAATATAGATAACGTGAGGATACAGAAGATTTAAGTTACAAAACTAACAATTTAAAGCTATTACTTCATGACTAACTTAATGCCCTCAAAGGAAAATATAAAGTTTTCTTCGAAGAGTCTGTGAAAGATTTGCAAAAATTAATACATATTAAGATGCAAGAAGACCTTAATAAATTTCAAAAGGAATAAAGAATACAGAAAAGCCTTTGACGAGGCAAAACAGTTTTTAAATTTTTAAACTTTAATTAATAAAAACTTCCATTCCATTAAAAAAAAGTTTTAAATAGTAAACTGTTTGAAATCATGTGTAAATCAAAAAGAAAATAAAAGGAAATGACTGGAAAATTATAATAATAAAAATATATAACAGAACTTTTGGGATTTAGCTACAACAATAGCCAAAGGAAAATTAATATGTAATTGTGTTACTCAAAAAGAAAGAATGTAAATAAATAAAAGCATCTATCTGAAAGTTAGATAAAGAACAACAAATTAGCCCAAGGCAATAAGTAAAAAGAAAAAATGTAAATGCACAAATTAATAAAATAGAAAATTACAAACTAGTGGGACTACCAAATTTAAAAACCTGTTTCTTTGTGGGGTAAATAGCAGTAAACCAGATAAAACATAACCAAATCCAATTAAGAAAATAAAAACAATGACTTTTTAATACACACTGTGAGTAACAAAGACTTATAAAATATTGTTTTGCTCAACTCTGTTAATAAAGATTTAGCTAAATGGAAAGGTAAATGATTTTCTAGAACAATTCATACCACCAAACTTTACTTCAGAAGGTACAGAAGATACGCACAGTCTAGTTACCATCGAAGAAACAGATATTTGTCGAAACACTCTCCCGAGAGGACATTAAGACCAAATTGTTCCCAGATGGTTTAAACGATGCAAGAACAGATAACTAAAATATATTTAAAGTGTTTCAGAAGACAAAAAGAGAAGTACAGACTATAAAATATTTTTATAAAGAAAATGAATCTAAGAAAGGTGATAAATGTATGGGGGTACTTCCTTAACAAGAGAGAGAAAAAAAATTAAAAAACATGAGTAGAAGGATGGTTACCAGAGTCTGAGAAGGGTACTGGAGGGATGATGGGGAGGGGAGGATGCTTAATGGGTACAAAAAACAATCATTAGGAGGAATGAATAAGACTTACTTTTTGATAGCACAACAGGGTGATTATAGTCAATAATAACTTAATTGTATATTTTTAAATAACTTAAAGAGTGTAATTGGATTGTTTGTAACTCAAAGAATAAATGCCTGAGGAGATGCACACCCTATTCTGCATGACATGCTTATTTCACATTGCATACCTGTATCAAAACATCTCATGTATCCCATAAATATATACATCTACTACATACCCACAAAAATTAAAAATAAAAAAAGAAAAAGAAAACAAAATAAAATAGATGCATACCTCGAAAATATTGCGTGTTCAGGTCCAGACCACTGCAAGAAAGCAAGTTGTTACAATAAAGCAAGTGATAGGAATTTTTTGGTTTCCCACCACATATAAAAAGTTATATTTACACTATACTGTAGTCTATTATTTGTGCATTAGCATTACATCTTTAAAACATACATACTTTAGGCCAGACGTGGTGGTTCACACTGTAATCCCAGCACTTTGGGAGGCCGAGGTGGGCAGATCACTTGAACCCAGGAGTTCGAGACCAGCCTGGGAAACATGGTGAAACCTCATCTCTACCAAAAATACAAAAAAAAAAAAAAAAGAAAAGAAAAGAAAAATTAGTGAGGCATGGTAGTAGTACACCCCTGTAGTCCCAGCTACTAGGGAGGCTGAGGTGGGAGAATTGCTTGAATCCAGGAGTTCAAGCCTTCAGTAAGCCAAGATTGCACCTCTGCACTCTAGCCTGAGGTAGAGCAAGACCCTGTCTCAAAAAAAAAAAAAAAAGTTGTAGTTATTAACCTGCTGGAGGGTGTTGTCTCAATGTTGATGGCTGCTGACTGATCAGGGTGTTGGTTGCTAACAAGTGCAGTAGCTATGGAAATTTCTTAAAATAAGACAACAATGAAGTTTGCTGCACGGATTGACTCTTTTTTCCACGAAAGATTTCTCTTTAGTATGTGATGCTATTTGATAGCATTTACCCACACTAGAATGTCTTTCAAAATTGGAATAGATCTTCTCATACCCTATTGCTGCTTTATCAACTAAGTTTTGGGAATGTCCTAAGTCCTCTGTTGTCATTATAACAATGTTCACAGCATCTTCACCAGGAGAAAATTCCATTTCAAGGAACCACTTTCTTTCTTTCTTTCTTTCTTCATAAGAAGCAGCTTCTCATTGGTTGAAGTTTTATCATGAGATTACAGCAACCCAGTCACATCTTCAAACACTACTTCTAACTGTAACTCTCTTGCTATTTCTACCACATCTACAGTTCCTTCTTCCACTGAAGTCTCGAGCCTTTCAAAATCATCCATGTTTGGAACTGACTTCTTCCAAACTCCTGTTAATGTTGATATTTTGACCTTCTCCCATGAATCACAAATGTCCTTAATGGCATCTAGAATGATGAATCATTTTAGGTTTTCAATTTACTTTGCCCAGATCATCAGAGGAATCACTTCTATGGCTACAGTTATATGAAATGTATTATTTTAATAATAAGACCTAAAGTCAAAATGACTCCTTGATCCATGGGCTGCAGAATGGATGTTGTGTTAGCAGCATGGGCATAAAAACAACATTAATCTCCTTGTGCATCTCCATCAGAGCTCTTCGGTGACTAGGTGCATTGTCAATGAGAAGTAATTCTTTAGTCCATGTTGTAAACAGAAGTGTGTTATTTAGGTTTTATTGTGTTATTTATAGAGCACAGGCAAAATAGTTTTTGCATAATTCTTAAGGGCCCTAAGATTCTCAGAATGGCAAATGAACATTGGCTTCAACTTAAAGTCACCAGCTGCATTAGCCCCTAAAATGAGAGTCAGCCTGACCTTTGAAACTTTGAAGCCTGGCATTGACTTCTTCTCTCTAGCTGTGAAAGTCCCAGATGATATTTTCTTCCAATATAAGGCCGTTTTACTGCACAGAAAACCTGTTGTTTAGTGTGGTCACCTTCATCAATGATCTTAGCTAGATCTTTTGGAAAACTTTCTGCAGCTTCTTCATCAGCCCTCACTGCCTCACTTTGCACTTTTACGTTATGGAGATGGCTTCTTTTATTAAACCTAATGAACCAACCTCTCCTATCTTCACACTTTTCTTCTGCAGCTTCCTCATCTCTCTCAGCCTTTGTAGAATGGAAGAGAGTCAGGGTCTTGCTCTGGACTAGGCTTTGGCTTAAGGGAATACTGTGACTAATTTCATTTTTCCAATCTGGACCCCTAAAACTTTCTCAACATGAGCAACAAGGTTGTTCCACTTTCTTATCATTTGTATGTTCACTGGAGTAGTACTTTTAATTTTTGTCAAGAACTTTTCCTTTGCATTCACAGCTTGGCTAACTGGCACAAGAGACCTTAGCTTCAGGCTTATCTTGACTTTCAACGTGTCTTTCTCAGTAAGTTTAGCATTTCTAACTTTTGATTTAAAGTGAAGAGATATGTGACTCATTTTTTCATTTGAACACTCAGAGACAATTGTAGGGCTATTAATTGGCCTAATTTCATGACTGTTGTGTCTCAGGAAATAGGGAGGTCCAAGGAGAGGGAGGGATACAGGAGGACAGAAGAGAGCAGTCAGAACATACACAACATTTATAATTAAGTTCACCATCTTATATGGGCACAGCTCACGGCAGCCAAAACAATTACAAGCGTAACATCAAAGATCACTGTTTACAGATTACCATAATGACAATATAATATTGTCATATTAAAATATTCTAAGAATTGCAAAAATGTGACACAGAGAGACATGAAGTTGTCCCTTGCTGTTGGAAAAATGGTGCCGATAGACTTGCTCCAGGCAGAGTTGCCATGAAGTTTCAATCTGTAAAAAGCATAACATCTGCGGTGCACGATAAAACAAAGCACAATAAAATGAGATATTCCTGTAATCATAGATTTCAGCAGGTCTCTCTAAGAAAGACATAAAACCTAGAGGCCATTAATAAATGAATACATTTGACCACGTACGAGTTAAAAACCTCTGCATATAAAAATGTTCATAAAGTCATAAACATAAGACAAAGAGGAAAGAAAACACTTCCAAGATAACATAATCTGTTACCTATAAATGTAAAGAGTGTATCTAAATAAAGAAGAATTCATTAGAAAAATAGGCAGAGAACAAGGACAGAAATTTCACAGAAAAATACATTTTGCTTTTAAACACATGAAAACACACTTACTATTTGTCATAATTTTTTTTTTTCTTTTGAGACAGAATCTTGCTCTGTGGCCCAGGCTGGATTGCAGTGGCGCGATCTCGGCTCACCGCAACTTCTGCCTCCCAGGTTCAAGCGATTCTCTTGCCTCAGCCTTCTGACTAGCTGGGATTCGGGCGTGCGCTATCACGCCCAGGTAATTTTCTTGTATTTTTAGTAGAGATGGTTGGTCAGGCTGGTCTCAAACTCCTAACCTCGTGATCCGCCCACCTCAGTCTACCAAAGTGCTAGGGATTACAGGTGTGAGCCACCGTGCCTGGCCTATTTGTCATAATTTTTAACATGCAATTTAAAACTGTAATGGGCTTTCCATTTATATTTATCTTACTGACAGAGATTATAAAGTTGGTATGGGGGAGTTACTAGTAAGAAAGTAAATCAGTATAATCTCTTTGAAAGGTAATATGGAAATGTCTACTAAAATTAGTAGTTCTTAAGCCAACCAATCCAGCAGTTCCATTTCAAGAGATTTACCCTACAGATACATGCACGAGGAAATAAGTAGAAAGTGTTTATTTCAGTGTTGCTGGTATTAGCTAAGTCTATAAGCAACCTAAATGTTCCTCAATGAAGCAATTTACTGATTTAATTTACTGAATCAGAGAAACCATATTCCGTTTGTACTGACAGGAAATGTTCTCAAAGTGACATTGCTAAGAAAAAAAAAGATGCAAAACTGTGCATAGCATGCATGTATAAGACGTATCAAATGCATGTGTGCATCTGTCACATTTCAGAAAGATGCCAGACCCTGGTAACAGGAGTTGTCCCCAGGGGGATCTGGGGAACTAAAAGTCTGTGTTGGCAGAAGATTTAACTTTCACTGTGGACCCTTTTTAATTTTTTCATATGCAAGTGTTAATATTTTTATTAAAATCCTTAAAAACTAAACAGAGTGATAAAACGCAAGTCAGGTTCACCATGGCCTCTAGACAAATAATAACAATGACAGCAGTAATAATGAAAGCTTAATAGCAAGTGCTATGCTATTTGTCAAGGCCTCTGCTAAGCACTTTATATGCATGGTCTCCTTTAGTCTTCATCAGAACCCGAGGAAATGAATACTGATACTGTTCGCATTTTACATACGACAAATGTGAAGAATAGTATCTGGATTATAAAAGAAGACTGCCTGCCTCCAATGAATGAGCTGAGGGCACCTCAGCCTGCTGGAAACATAAGAAGCAGCCATCATCTCCCTGTGCAGAGAACAAGATGTTATCCTAGCAAGTTGATTCTGTTCAAGGGAACAAAGTTTCGCAGAATGCCTGTCTCAAAGGCGGAAACCTGGGGTAGAACGTTTACTAACCTTAAAGTGAAAACTCCTGTCTTACCTGCTGTTGTCAAATCTTAACTGTTGTCTAAAAGCCTTGGACATATGTAAAATGGGGATAATGTTTTCTGTTTTACACATGAAGTATTCATCCCATATATAAGAAAGCTTAAAAACAAATGAACTATACAGAACTCTCATACAGGGCCATACTTGGTCAGCCAAGGGCTCCAGGATAGAGACCATGAGTCACTCATTCCATAGTGACCAGGATATTTGGAAGCAATGCAAAAACTTGACAACCGCCAAGATAGAGAGGAGTTCCTCTTATATGATAATAGCCCTTCTTTCCAATTCAAACACAATGATTCCCTATGTAAAAGGTAAACCCTAAGTCTTGGCAGCTCTCATGAAAACATGGTATTACCACACACCCAAGTCCAGCACTGAAAAATATTTCATTGCTTTTCCAAATCAATACTGATTGAGACCCAGTGTATATGCCAAATGAGGTTTAGTAGTAAAAATATGACTTAAATTCCTCCACTAGACTGTAAGTTCCTGGAGAACACGTATGGACTTCTATACCACTAAATTTATAGTATAGCACAACAAGCATTTGTTCAAGACTCAGTGGGAGGGTGAATGGATGGATGGATGGACGGATGACCACAGAATTTTACTAAAAATAGGTAATTGCTTAACTTGTAACATAAAATGTAATCCTTCTTATAGAAGGCCATATGATAGAAGACAAAAGGTATAGAATTTGGAGCTCAGAAGATTGGGGTAAAAATTCAGGTTCTTCTTCTTACTAGTACTATTACTCTCAACAATTTACATATTCTCCATGAACTACCGTCTCTTAACCTGTAAAACAAAAAATATTAACACACTGTAGTTGTATCTTATGAAGCAGTTTCTGAAGTATGTGCATAAGACAAAACCAACACTATCCTTGAAAACATCTTAAGTCATTAACAGAATATTATATACATAGCTTTGCGATACTACATAATTTCTCCATACAAAGCCAGTTTTTCCTTCAGTAATAAACAGGTTGCTATTGCTTTGATTGAGTGCCAAAAATAGTTCATAATTTGGATCTATTTATTATTAAAAATGTTTTTTTGCTTATTTCTTCTGCTGAGTATATGTAAATGAATTACAATAAGGTATAAAGTATAACTCCTGTATATGTGATTTCTGTTTTAATATAACAGCTTCATTGAGATATGAGTAACATATGATAAAATTCACCCTTTTAAATTGTAAATTCCGTGATTTTTAGTATCTTCACTAAATTGTGCAACAATCATCACTAAATAATTTTAGAACATTTTCAAATTTCTTTTTTAACGCTGAATGCTGTTCCATTGCATGGATAGACCACAGTTCAGTTAGCCATTCATCAATTGATGGACATTTGGATTATATTCACTTTTTGGCTATTATGAATAATACTTCTATGACTATTCATGCAAAAGTGTCTGTGTGGACATACATTTTCAATCTTTTAGAGGAACTACTGAACTCTTTTCCAAAGTTGCTTCACCATTTTACATTTTCACCAACTATGTATGAGAGTTACAATTTCCCTACATCCTTGCCAACACATGTTATTGTCTGACTTTTTTATTCTAGCCCTCCAAGTGGATGCAAAATGGAAAGTAGTATACATATGCTCTCTGATATCTATGTGTTTTCTCACAGCATTATTATTGAGTATATGAAAGCATGTTTTAACCAGAGTAGAGCTACAAAAATATTTGTATTATTACTGTTGTTATAATTATGAATAAGTAATATGCTATGCAAGGTTATTCATCTTAAAAATAAAGAAATATAAGAAAAAAAAAAGAAACCATCTCTGATTAAGGGAAAGAAAGGAATTTGTTGGAAGAATGTTTGCGGGCCCATAGACTCAAAAGGAAGGATGGAGAATGTGACTCAGAAGACAGGCAGAGCCCATGACAGCCTGAGAAATTAGCCCAGGCCAAAAGATCATGAAGCAAGACAGTGGTGGGAGAGCTGCAGCCACCGCCCCATCCAGGTGAATCTGGTACCCTAGCCCTTATCACTCTGCCACATACTTTGCCACTCCTGTAGGAATAAACTTTAAGTTTCTCCTACCTCTTATGTCACTTACCGCAGACCAAAAGTTCTGGAAGGCAACATTCAATTGGTCAGTCTTTGTTGGTCCACTGGGAGCAGGAAGAGGAATTATCTCCCTTGCTTTAGCTTTCTTGGACAAATCAAAGCCAAAATTCCCGTTACAGATAACATACGTAGAAGAACATAGTATGGTGCCAGGCACACCATAATAATGTGTAAATATATTTCTGTTCCTCCTCCTTTCCTATAATGAATGTATCTCTTGAGAAAAGGGAAGGGCCGTGCTCACTAACTACTGATGATCCTAGTTCTGGTCCATACTATTCAAAAGCCTTGATGGGATCCAAAAGGCTCCTTTATGCACCTGGAGAGCTTAGATAATTCCCAGGGGCAAGATCAGCTCCTGTTTGATTTAAATTAGTGTTTCTTAATCCTGCCACATACTAGAATCACCCATGGAGCTTCTTAAAATATTAATGTCTGGGTCCTACAGTGAAAAATTCTAATGTAATTGGTCTAGTGTGAAATCCATTATTAACAGAGTTTTGGAACCTCCTCCAGGTGACTCCAGTGCATGGTCAGGTTTGGGAACCACAGGTCTGGAGAAAATGATTAAATTTAATCTTTCTGTGTTTGCTTTTTTCTTTTTCTTTTTTTTGAATCTCCTGCCTCTCAATTAATATAAACGGGCATTGTAGATGCACCTGCAGTACAAGAGAACTTGTCAAAAACCTCTGGAGAGGAGTTAACCAGGCAACAATGAGGGAAACATATTCAGATAGAAAAATTATCTCAAAAATTCGTACAGCACTAAACAGACTCCCAACTTAGAAGAAGAGAAACAGGTTTTTTAACTTCCTAATGAACATTGCACTTAGCTAGCTGTCAAATATACAAACAGACTAATTTTTCATTCTAATTATTTTGGGATGTTTTTCCTGGGTAACATGATATGTGGCTAGAATTCCTAATTCTGTGTATTCATTAATTGATGCTTACTTAGGCTGATAAAGATCCTCCAAGCCTCAGTCCACAACAGCGGCTGAACTCCTACTAATGAAACATGCCAGTGCAATTTTGCCTCACAAACTTAGCCCTGAGGTATCCAACCATATATATATACATATAAAATTGGATATATATATAATTGGATATATAGCTATATATTTATCTAATCATGATAGATACACACATATGTATATGTATATCCAATCATGAAATATGGAGATATATATCTGATCATATACATGGATATACATGTGTATATATGATATATATATCAGACACATATATATGAATGTGTGCATATATGTGTATATGTGTATGTACATATATTTAATTAATAAATAAAAATTATATATATTGGCCAGGCACGGTGGCTCACACCTGTAATCTCAGCACTTTGGGAGGCCGAGACAGGCGGATCACAAGGTCAGGAGATCGAGACCATCCTGGCTAACATGGTGAAACCCCGTCTCTACTAAAAAACACAAAAAACTAGCCGGGCGAGGTGGCGGGAGCCTGTAGTCCCAGCTACTCAAGAGGCTGAGACAGGAGAACGGCGTGAACACGGGGGGCGGAGCTTGCAGTGAGCTGAGATCCGGTCACCGCAGTTCAGCCTGGGCGACAGAGCAAGACTCTATCTCAAAGAAAAAAAAAAAAATTCACATCTATTTAAAGTATAAAACATGATTTGATATACACATACATTGTGTAATGATTACAATCAAACTAATTAACACATCTGTCACCACTCAGATCCCCAGAACTTGCTGATCTTGTAACTGAAAGTCTGTAACCTCATCAGTATCTTGCCATTTCTCCTGCACCCTCAGACCCTAGCAACCATCATTGTAATCTGTTTCTATAAATTCAACTTTATTAGATTCCACATGTAAATGACAAATATAGTATTTGTCTTCCTGTGCCTGGCTTATTTCGCTTAGCACAATGTTTTCCAGGTTCATCCATGTTGTTACAAATGACAGAATTCCTTTCATTTCTGTGGCTGATTAATATTTCATTGTGTGTGTGAGAAGGTGTGTGTACATATGTGTGTGTACACACTTTGGTTGTTTCCACATCGTGGCCATTGTGGATAATGCTGTAATGAACATGGGGATGTAGTTATCTCTTCAAGGTACTGATTTCATTTCCTTTGGATATATACCCAGAAGTAGGATTCCTGGATCATGAGGTAGTTCTACTTTTTTAAAGGAATCATATATTTTTTCTTTTGTAGTGGCTATACTAATTTACATCCCCAACAATAGTATTCAAGCTTGGGTTCTCCACACCCAGGCCAACACTTGTATCTCTTGTCTTTTTGATAATAGCCATCCTAACAGGTGTGAGGTAGTATCTTACCATGGTTTTGATTTGCATTTATCTGATGACTGTGATGTTGAGCACTTTTTCATATACTCATTGGCCATTTGTATGTCTTCTTTAGAGAAATGTCTATTCAAGTCCTTTGTACATTATTTGGTTTATTGGTATTGAGTTGTGCAGATTCTTTGTAAATTTTGGACATTCACCTTTAATCAACACATGGCTTGCAAATATTTTCTCTTATTTCATAGGTTGCCTTTTCATTTTGTTGAAGTTTTTTCTTGGCTGTGAAGAAGAAGTGCTTGGTCTGATGTAGTCCCACTTGTTCATTTTTGCTTTTGTTGCCTGTACTTTTAGGATCATATTAAAAAAATTTATTGCTAAGACCAATGTCAAAAAGCTTTTTCTCTCCAGTTTTCTTCTAGGAGTGTTATGGTTTCAGATTTAAGTCTTTAATTAGTTTAGTGTTCATTTTTTGTGTATAGTGTAAGATAAAGGTTTTATTTCTTTTTTTTTTTTTTCACACGTGGACATCCAGTTTTCCCAGCATCATTTATTGAAGAGATTGTGTTTTTCCCATTGTGTATTTTTGGAAACTTTGTCAAGGATCAGTTAACCATAAATGGGTGAATTTATTTCTGGGCTCTTTATTCTGTTTCGTTGGTCTATGTGTCTCCTTTAATGCCAATACCATACTGTTTTGATTACTGTAGCTTTGTAATATGTTTTCAAATTAGGACCCTCCAGACTTTTTCATTTTTCTTGAGATTGCTTAGGATATTTGAGTATTCTTGTGTTTTCCTATAAATATTAGGATTTTAAAAAAATTATAAGAAATGCCATTGGAATTCTGATAGTGATTGCAAGTTACAAAATCAACATACAAAAATAATTTGTGTTTCTATACATTAACAGTGAACAACACAAAAAGTAAATTAAGAAAACAATCCCATTTACAATAACATCAAAAAATAAAATACTTAGAAATAAATTTTAGAAAGTGGATGAAAACAATAAGACATCGATAGAAGAAATCAAAGAAGACACAAATACATGGAAAGACATCCTTTGTTCATGGACTGGAAGAATTACTATCATTAAAATGTACATACTACCCAAAGCAATCTACAGATTCCATGCAATTTCATCAACACTCCAATGACACTTTTCACGTAAACAGAAAGAACCTTCCTGAGCTATCCAATTTTGAATAAATTCATATTCCTACCACCTTTAAGGAAAAAGTGAAAGGAGCTAGCTAAGCTAGAAGGAGAACAAATGGTTATAAAAAGGGTTTCATCCTGTACATTTCAAGTATCTGGCAGCTGAAGCAGAAGCAATGTTAGTCAAGGAAAACCAAAGATCCAATGTCAGACAAGCAAGGAGTGTATCAGTCTAGAGGGTAGAGGCATAATTAAAATTGAAAGATGAAAGTAATACTCTGTAGTGAAATAGAAATTGTGTGGTGAGCACCTGTGTTTTGCACCTGTCGTTTGAGGCTGCATAGCTCTATAGCTTTGCTTTTGTTTTTACTTTTTTTTGCTTTGTTTATTTGTTTTCTAGCTGTGTCCTAATTTTCTTTTGAGAAATTATCTCCCCATTACATACCATTTTAGTGGAACAATCTTATCAAGATGCCTGCCTTCCCTTGGCCAAAGAGTGGACAGATGACCCCAAAATAAGCCAATCTGACATTCTTGCCTGGGAATCTGAATATTAAGCACAGAGAAGAGGACAGAATGTGGCTGGAAATGATTCATATTGCCTATCACTTTCTGCTCCAATCATCAGGGTGGACCCGGATCCTTTCTCAGAAGACTGGCTGTTCAGCTTTCCTTGTGATTCTGTTAGATACCTTCCATTCTTCCAACAAATTCGCATTTTGCTTAAAAATAGCCAGTTGGTTTTACTACTTGAAGCAAACAAAGGAGACCCCAAAGCATTATATTAGTGGGATATGATAGAATATGCTACAGTAATAGACAATCTTTCAAGATCACTGGCTTAAGCCAGCAATATTATTTTTCTATACAAACTCTATGGTGGATCCAGTTGACTCTTCAGGGAAGTTGTTCTTCAGCTGGTTACCTAGCCCCTCACCCCCTGTTACTTTGATCTTATGACAAAAAGGCAGATATTCCTTGATTTCTGTAGCTTTCCTACTAATCTTTCAACAATAGTTACTGCTCGACTAACTATTTGGTTCTCCCCACATTTTCTCATTCAATTTCAAATAAAAAACTGATTAGCCTAGCAAATCTCCATTGCCCTTCTTTAGATTCCAACTGATAAGTCATCCAGACTGATTGTCCTTGAGTAAAATACTCAGTCCTGCTCCAATCAGTGGCTGCCCCTCAACCAAACATGAGCCTGGGATCACCTCCCCTAGTGGAGCCCACAAGCAGGGCACCATATGTGAGCTACTCCTGCTGGACTTACAAGAATTTAAAAAGCATCGGTTGGAAACCACTGGGAGAGCTTTGGGCAGAAATATGAACTAAATTCCTATCAGCAGAGTGACCTTGAAACATCATGTTACTTTTGGGACCCCCTGATTCTTCCTCTGTAAAATGGGTTAGCCAGCAGTGTTTTCACAATTTGGGAAAATTTATAAGGATTGAGCATAGAATTTCATGAGTGTTCAGATGGTGTCTATTATGACATTTTGTAGTGAGGCCAAGTTATATAATAATGTAAAATAAAATCTTGAAGGCAAATAGATAAAAATCCCAGTTTCACTAAATTATGAGTTCTTAGGCTTATTGTCAGACCATTCAATCATGGTTTGTAAAATGATATTAACTGTTCCTGTTAGATAACTTTGTTTTATCAACTAAATAAGGCAATGTAGGCAAATTGCCTGTGATACCATAGCACCTGTGATAAACTGTAGCTTAACAAATAAGATTGGGTGATTTATCCTTGGTCACAGAGTAGCAAAACTAATTCAAACAAATATCCGGTCCTACAGTAAGAACATAATAGGCATTAAAAAGGGTCAATTAAGTTTAATCTATTTCCAACGTTACTGCCTTGATTATATCTGTGTTTTAAGTTTATTCTGGCTCAAGTAACACCTTTTAATTCCCCACAGGTGGGTAGTGCTTCATGTTTTATAAAATCCTCTCTCATAACATATATCACTTCATGTCTGTGAAAGGAGCTAAAAAGAAAGGGTTCAACCACAGTTGCCTCATCCATAAAAAGGGATAATAACACTAACCTTCACAAAATTGCTCTGAGCATCAAAGGATACCATGCCTCTATAGTGCTTATCACAGTGTCTGGTAAAGTGTAGGCATTGAATATGTAATGGCTTCATCTCCTCCCTTCTGCCAGCTCTATCCTAAATATTATAATTCATTCATTCATGCATGCATGCATTCATTTATTCAGCAAACAATTATTGATGTTCCAGGCTCTGTGCTAGGTGCTGAAAATATCAATATGAATACAATATAATATTTTCAGCTCACCCTTTTTTGTATCTGCTGCATTTATTTATTAATGCTTCTGGGATTTTCCCCTTGTATTTTAAAGTAGTCTTTTCCCCATACTACACCATCTACCCAGTTTGAAAAGATTCCTTTTTGCTTCACTCCGTGTCTCCTTTGGCACACTCTGCCTGTCCTGTTGACGCTGACACCCATTAGCACAGCCACTGGAGAAAGGTGTAAGTTCCTGCTCAACAGACTGGACACTAACCCCATCTAGCAAATAGAGTCTCATCGATTCTCTCAAGTCTGAAGAAAATTATTGCTCAAGACTGAAAAAGAGAGCCGCTTCATTTAGTTGACAAATAGCTTGACTGCCTGCCTCCCAGGGCTAGAGGACTGGAGAATTTGTGGTAATTACTTAAAAAGGCGGACTTAAACAAAATTTATTATTCTGCCTTAATAAGCTTGCAAATCAGAATCCTCCAGTCTTCCTCCTCCAATTTCTATAACGGGAAGTACATCCCTTTTAAAAAGTACAACAAGTTACTGTCCTCAAAGCGTATTTACACATTAATATACAATTATGCAACTCTCACAACAATCTTTTGGATAATACAGAATTGGTGATTTCATCTCTATTTTCAGGTGAACAAACTGAGTTACAAGTAGATTCAGTGGCTCTCAAGCTTCCCATCAGCAGAGCTCCTTACAGCCTAAGATAATATGCTTTGCAAAATTTTTGTCACAGTTCAGAACACAAAATGCATCTACAGTATAACCCAAACTATGAAAACAAGTGTGAATGTTCATAGAATAAAATGACAAATATAAAAAGAAACAAACATGGGAACATAGTTTGTCTCTGCAAGATAAAACTATAGTAGCTTTTTTCATGTTTTTTAATTTTTCTATAATGCATATGTACATATTACTTTAATAAAGAAAAAAGTTAACTCATATTCTTTTCCAAAGAGTTATCACCTCGCAATCAAATGAAATAATAATTTACATATTCCTTTTATTCATTCAAGGCAAAAAGAGGATTTAAGGCAATTAAAAACAACAAGAAGTAATGGAGATGTTTCCAATCTACTAAGAAAATCAGACTTTCTGAGAACAAGTCAGTAAATTTTCACAAAAGAACATAAAGAACCCTCAGACCAAGACATAGGCAAGGCCAATCCATGATTATGTATGGAACAAGACTTAGGCAATGCCACTCTGCAAACACAAAAATGACTGAGCATCCTCTCTTCTGAATGATGTCCCATTACTCTGAGTGGTTACTGCATCTTAGCATGACCATTCCCACGTGCTTTAATTTTCCTGCTTCCTAGATGCAATGGACCTGAATTGTGTTCCCTGAAAATTCATATGTGAAGCCCCAATCTCCAATGGGATGTTATCTGGAGATGGGACTTTTGGGAGGTAATTTGGTTTAAAGAAGATCGTGAAGGTGGGGTCCTTATGATATGATTAGCTCCCTTATACAAAGACACCAGAGAGCTTGCTCACTCTCTGATTTTCTGCCATGTGAGGACACGGGAAGAAGGCAGCCATGCACAAGCCAGGAAGAGAGCCCTCACCAGAATCTAGCCATACTCACATCCTGATCTCAGATTTCTAGCCTCCAGAATGGCAATAAAATAATTTCTATTGTTTAAGCCACCCAGTACATGGTATTTTGTTATGGCAGCTTGAGCTAAAACACCAAATAAAAATTATTAATATATTCACTCACCAAATTGAGAACATTACACTTATGTTAAATGTCAAAGTTCTCCAAAGTGAGTCACTGTGATATCAAATTGCTCTTGGTAAAATTATGGCATTTAGAAAGACATGTACATGGATAAAACTTGTAATGCAAAAACATGAAAAAACACAGGGTTTGGCCTGGAGGGAACTTAGATTTAGGGCTCATGATAAATGCAAAAATGCTAACTTATGTCTCTGGAATCTGGACGTAGACTAGCTTTGACCAACTGCTGGCCCAGGAACCCAAAAGTCCAGGCAGATCGACTTTCTCCTTAAAAAGTCACTCAACATAGACAGGGCGTGGTGGCTCACACCTGTAATCCTAGCCCTTTGGGAGGTCGAGGTGGGCAGATCACAAGGTCAAGAGATCAAGGCCACCATGGTGAAACCCCGTCTCTACTAAAAATACTAAAAATTAGCCAGGCATGCTGGTGGGCACCTGTAGTCCCAGCTACTTGGGAGGCTGAGGCAGAAGAATCACTTGAACCTGGGAGGCGGAGGTTGCAGTGAGCTGATATTGCACCACTGCACTCCAGCCTGGTGACAGAGTGAGACTCCATCTCTCAAAAAAAAAAAAAAAATCACTCAACATATACCCACACACCCTATAAGAATCCCCTCCCAATTTTTCTTTGCTGAGATTCTCCCAGAGTTCCCCTAGAGTGCCCAAAAAAAAAAAAAAATCTAACTTTTTTTAAGCTTCAATTGTGTTCCTATTGGCCATTCATTGGTCAGAGCACATCAACTATCCTAGAGGTCCTACTAAGATTCCAGCAAGAAGCCTACCACCGCAAAACAGGACCTTGAAAACAGTGTGCTTATATTAGACCCCTTGAGACTCCACCTGCTCAAGGCAATTTTGCCTACTACAGCAAAGTAAGTCTCATAATGAAGCTAAGTTTCATTATTGCTTGAAATCTGGAGTGTTATTTATATTTGTTTTCTTAGACTTTTGATTTCCCATCAAATTTTATTGTTCTTTTGCAAAATTTAGCTTTTAACACCATCATCTATTGTCTTTCTGTTTGTCCAATATCTTGAGCACTTTTCATCTTTAAGAGAAAGTCTATGGAGAAAAGGTAGACATAGATCCTATATAAATCTATCCTCAAGCTGGCCCCAAAAGCTGATGAGTTCCAATGTTCTCATCAAACTGACAACCTTTGGATAAACTTTGCTTTGGATCACCTTATCAAAGCCCTATAAAGACCTTCCTCACAATTGTCTTTGTTTTTCTGTTTGATTAGAGCTGCTGTGTCCAAGTCAGTCTGTCTGGACTTTTGGGTTCCTGGGCCAGCAGCTGGTCAAAGCTGGTCTATGTCCAGATTCCAGAGACATAAGTTAGCATTTTTGCATTTATCATGAGCCCTAAATCTAAGCTCCCTCCAGGCCAAACCCAGTGTTTTTTCATGTTTTTGCATTACAAGTATTATCCTTGCACATGTCTTTCTAAATGCCATAATTTCACCAAGAGCAATTTGATATCACAGTGACTCACTTTGGAGAACTTTGACATTTAAACAACATTGATCACTTGTGAAAAGTCTTAAACAAAAAGAAAATAAAATCTTGGATATCCTAGGGTTTGTATTCTTTAAATATTATGGGGAAGTTCCCACAAATTTTGGATTTTAAGATTGCCTTTCTGAAAGACTTTCCAAAACCCAGGATGGAGAACAAAAAAGTTGATTAAGAATTTAAACTTGCATTTGAAGCCTCATTGGCTACTATGGTTTGAATGTTTGTTGCCTCAAAGACTCAAATCAAAATTCAGTTGTCATTGGAAAGGTATTAAGATGTGGGACTTTAGCAGGTAATTAGGCTCCACCTTTATGGGGCAGGTTTAATGCATTTAGAAAGGGGCTTTCAGAGTTGGGTTTTCTCCCTTTGCTCTTCCATTTTTCTGTCATTTGAGAAATAATGTTTCTCCTCCCTGGAGAATGCTTAATTCAAGGCACCATCTGGGAAGCAGAGACCAGGCCCTTGACAGACACCAACCTGCTGATGCCTTGATTTCAGACTTCCCAGCCTCTAGAACTGTGAGAAACAAATTTCTGTTCTTTGTAAATTACCCAGTCTCAGGTATTCTGTTATGGGAGCACAAAATAGGCCAAGATACTGACTTCTACCTTGGTTGGAAAGGTTTGATTGGCAGGACCTTGAAAATAAATTACAGGTTAGTAAACCCTCAAGAAGCATTGACATCCTGCCCCCACTTAGACAAAGACATTTGTCAGTATTTTAAACAAAAGAGTCACTACAAATTTCATTGTCCCATCCTAGCCAATAAAGAAATAAGAACTAATAGTCTCTGAGGAATTTTGATGTGGCCTTACAGAAGATGAAATGCCTAATTTCTAATGATAGGAAATACATGATCTTTTTCTAATTGACACTGGGACTATTCTGTTCATTCTACATTCTACAACTATGTATCTCTTTTTAGAGTCATAAGATTGGTCAGGTGGTGATGATCAGTAATGATTAATGATATTGTGCATATTTTTATATATCTGTTGTCCACTTTCATGTCTTCTTGGGGAAATGTAGATTCAAGTCCTTTGCTCATTTCATAAATCACATTATTTGGGATGTTTTTGTTATTAGATTGTGTCAGCTCCTTATATACTTTAGATATTAACCCTTATCAGATACGTGGTTTTCAAATATTTTCTCTCATTCTGTAGGTGTCTTTTGGAACCTGTTATTGTTTTCTTTGCTGTGCAGCTGATTCTTAGTTTGATTTAGTCCCACCTGTCTATTTGTGCTTGTGTTGCCTATTCTTTTGATGCCACATGTAAGAAATCATTGTTAAGACTAATGTTATGAAACATTTCTCGTATGTTTCTCTTCAAAGAGTTTTATAGTTTCAGGTCTTATATTTAGGTCTTTAATCAATTTGTGTTGATTCCTGTGTAGGATGTAATATAAGGCTCAATTTTATTTTTTGTGTATGATGTAATATGGGGCTCCAATTTCATTTTTATTTTGTTTCCCCAGTGACATACATTGCATAGACTATCCTTTCCCCATTGTGTAGTCTTGGCACCCTTGTCAAAGATTACTTGACAGTACATACTTGGCTTTATTTCAGGGATCTCTATTCTGTTATATTAGTTTATATGTCTGTCTTTGCCAGTACCATATTGTTTTGATTATTGTAGCTTCATAATATATTTTGAAATCAGAAAGCTAAAGGCCTCCAGTTTTGTTCTTTTTTTTTCAAGATTGTTTTGACTATGTGGGCTTCTTTGTGATTCAATATAAATTTCAAGATTGCTTTTTCTATTTCTGTAAAAAAAGTGCTATTGGAATTTTGATAGGAATTGCCTTGAATCTGTAGATCAGTTTGGGTAGTATGGACATTTTAACAATGTTAAGTCTTTGAAACTATGAATAAGGGTTATCTTTCTGTTTACTTGTGTCAACTTTCACTTCTTTCAGCAACGTTTTATAATGTTTAGTGCACAAGACCTTCACCTCCTTGGTTAAGTTTATGCCTATTTTATTTTTTAAATAGTATTGTAAATGAAAATTTTTTTAATTCTCTTTTCAGACTGTTTAACGTTAGTGTATAGAAATGCAACTAATTTTTTCATGTTGATTTTGTATTCTGCAGCTTTGCTGAATTAGTATATTAGCTTTGTTGTGACATCTTTAGAATTTTCTACATATAAGATTATGTCATCTGAATAAAAGAGATAATTTTGCTTCTTTTATTATTTGTTTTTGTTGTTGTTGTTGTTGTTAAATTATTCTGGATAATACTTCCAGAACTAACTGGAATAGAAGTGGTGAGAGTGGGTATTCTTGTCTTGTTCCTGATCATAGAGAAAAAGCTTTGTTTTTTCTCTCCTTGAATATGATGTTAGCTATAAGCTTTTTATATTTGGAATTTATTGCATCTTTATTTTTGAAAACAACGTAAAATAATATATTTCATAATATGCATGCAAGATAATGATATGCTTTGGGGAAAAAAGAGAAAAATTTTGTCTTAAAGTGAATGGGTCCACATTATGCTAGAAGGAGGTTAATGTGACAATTGACAAGAGAGGGCCAACGTGATAATGACAGAAGAGGTAAAAGGAGGCTGGATGCAGTGGCTCATGCCTGAAATCTCAGCACTTTGTAAGGCTGAGGCAGGAGGATAACTTGAAGCCAGGAATTTAAAATTAGCCTGGACAACATAATGAGATAGGTGTTTAAGGCCAAAAAAGTGAGCTATGACCACACTACTGTGCCTCAACCTGGGCAACAGAGCAAGATTCTGTCTCTATTTTTCAAAAAAACAGTGGTGAAAAAAAAAAAGGTCAGATTCTGGATATCTTGAAGGTAAATGTAATGTGACCTGCCTAGAACAGGGCCTAACACAAAGTAGACTTTAAAAACAACACATTTATTGAGGGAAAGATACACCAAAAAAAACATAAAATGTTGTTAACTCTGGGAAAGAAAACTCAAAATCTTGAATCAGGCATGGTACAGAGACTTACTTTTAACTCGATACATGTTTACACATGTTCCCAAAAACAATTTAAAATGTGATTAGACCAATAAGAAAAGTTATTTCAATTCCTATATGCATTGAACTTGATGTGGGAAGTCAGTCCTATAGCTGGAGAAATGAATATATCTCTTATACTCCCAAAAAAGTGAAAGAAATTATCCTAATTAAATAATGAAGAAAATTCTATATTGGTTTTACTTCATCAAAGAAGAGATCACCCTATTCCTTGTCCGTGAGATAGTTCTCTGACGAAGTTTCCATAAGGAGGAACTCTTGTAACAAGAGACACCTCTCTATCGTGGTAGTAGAGAATCCAGCCAAATACTCTACATGGCAAGCAAGTGGAAATGACAAACCACTGCAACCTGTGATTTGGACTACTTTTAATTTCATATGCTTCATGAATTCCCCTTTTCTACTTAGAATTTGAGAACCTCTTTGAAGACTGCCGCCCAATTCAGCTAAGAAAAAGATAGCTTGTCTATATTTGAGCATTCAAGGAGAGCACTGTCTCCGCCATGGAGACCAGTGTAATAAAATAAGGAAGTCCACCCCAAAGGGAAGCTGAGACTTTGTGAATGGGGGTAAGAAAGACTGACCAACCATCTCTTCTTTCTGGAGAGCCTCTTTCCAGAATAAATCTAAGGGCATATAACTGTGATTTTTCAGTAGCAGACATATATCCTCTAGGTAAAGACTCTATGCAGATCTTCTTGTGACTCTACTGAAGGTAAGTCTCCTTAGGATTCTAGTGATACTTTACCTCTTCCCTCCCCTCCAGACTGCGAGTATTCATTTTCCTTCTTATGTCTACACAAAAAGTGAAAGTTACCATTCCAGCAACCTGTCACCTAGGCAAGAAAAATGTACTAATTTTAACTAAGAAGACAAAGAAAGAAAAAGAAAAACCAACAATGATCAAAACTTCAGTACAAGGAGAATATTATTCCATCATCAGTGATGATTGCCTGCTTGAAAGCTCTTACAAAACTGTCACTGATTCACTGACTACAGCTTCTTTTGGCTGCTGCTTTAGTTGACCTTAGGCCAGCATATATACCCCCCAATTGTAGCTCAAAAAGGAAACCCATAGGTTGGCGCCTCTGGAAAAGTAAACTAGTAATCTAGTAATCAGTGAGCTCACTGTCTCCAAGAGTTTGTTAGGATCAGATTTATAGTTCCTATGGAACTAGAAGGCTGTCCCTCCAAATAGCCTCTGCTCATTTATTCACTGGTCAGTCTACTTATGTGATAAAATTGCAGATGAAATCACTACTAAGCAAGGAGGAGGCAGTGAGGTCCACTATGTTGGCCAAACTTCAAACATCAGGAAAAGGCTTGGATCAGGTACTGCCATTTTGAAACACTGATTAATTGTGTTAGCAGCTGAGGGATGTCAGGAGCCAAGATTATCCAAAACGCTGCTGCATTAGCAACACACAAAACCTGTATCGTACCACAAGAAAAATGTGTTTCTTGCTCATGGTCCAGTCCAATGAGTTAGGGGCAGGGAATTCAGAGAAAATTCTCCTTTACACAGTAGTTTAGGAACCCAGACTACATCACCCACCGGGGAATTGAGTCCCCTGCAAAATGCTGAAAGAACGTAAAGAATTGCTTGAGTTTTATGGGCAAGACCTGAAAGTAACATATACCTGTATATATGTGATTGCATGTGCTTCCCCCGTCTTCCACAAGATCACATGACAAAGAGAAAGTAAGAGAGTCTAGGAAGCCAAATTCACTTGTATAGCAACCAGCTCTCCCAATCTCTGGTAACTAACCCAGGAGGACTCACTCACTCCCACAAGAGGGCATTAATCTATTCATAAAGGATCCACCCCCATGACCAAAACACCTCCTACTAGGCCCCACATTCCAACTCTGCCACATTGGGAAACAAATTTCAACTTGAGTTTTGGTGGGGACAAGCCGTATCCAGCTCTCACGAGGGATCCCTCTATGAAACTGGTCTGGATAATAATGATAGCGATAATATATGTAGGACACTCTAAAGAATGAGGTGCACTTTGGGAGCCTGAGGTGGGCGGATCACGAGGTGAGGAGATCGAGACCATTCTGGCTAATATGATGAAACCCCATCTCCACTAAAAATAAAATAAAATAAATTAGCCGGGCATGGTGGCGGGCGCCTGTAGCCCAGCTACTTGGGAGGCTGAGGCAGGAGAATGGCATGAACCCAGGAGGCAGAGCTTACAGTGAGCCGAGACTGCACCACTGCACTCCAGCCTGGGTGACAGAGCGAAACTCTATCTCAATGAAAAAAAAAAAAGAATGAGGTGATGTATCCAGAGTCAACTAGTATGAGAACTCCCGCTGCAGCAGACCCTACCCAGCTGCCTTAAAGAATGAGAAGTCGAGCAGCTTCTTAGGCAGTGGCTGTGGGAAGTAGGTATAGGGACTATTGTCAAGAATGAGAAGTCAATAACTTGGTCTCCTGTAATCCAAAAGCAGCATATCTGTTAGAAATGTGCCTTGGGTCATATAGATGTATTTAAAAGAGGAACGTCAGAAGCCCAAAACCTCCCCTTTCTATCCTTTTTACAAAGTTGTTCCACAGGGGATAATTGTAATTTCTGGAGAGAAGACAGCATTCCAGACAAAATTGGAAAAATGTCTTTTAAAACTTCATTAAACTTCAATTAATCATATGTTAAGAAAACAATACACAGGAAATATGCAGCTACTTATAACTCATGAGTATATATCACAGACATTAAATTGCCCTTTAAGCAAATACTTGGATGCACATAGTTATCGATAATTATATAGCTTATCTGACACAAAGGAAAATTAAAGGAAGCAGTTTGGGCTTGAGATTCATTTAACTTTCAGTTGGCTTGTTTCTTTAAAAGACAAGCCCAATAAAGTGGCTGCCTAAATGACCATATTTGGAGAGTTTCCCAATGATCCTGCTTGGCAAAAGATAGTTCCCGCCTTGACCTTCTGCAGTTTTTGAAATTCTACTTGTCACTTCTTTGGGTGAATTCAAAGATGCTCTTGAATGTTATTAGGACTCAGTAACTGTCATAAATTCAAATTAACACTTCTGTGGAGTTCAGTTTTCAGAAACCTGAGTATTGAGAAAATGAGACGCATGGTAATCCGAGTAAGAGCTACATTGCTAACCTCGATAGAGGTCTCCGGTTATTTTCTGTGACCCCTTCTTGATCCATTTTGGTTCAAGAACAAAAACACTGAAGAGCTTTAGAAGACAGATTGGGTGGAGGGGTTAGGTGGAGAGAGGTCTGCAGGGAGATCTTAGTAACATATAATGTTGAGGCAAAAGTCATTGTGGTTTTTGCTGTAATGACAAAACCACAATTGCTTTTGCACCAACTTAATAGAAGCCATTGTTTCTTCTTGAAGAAAGTCATTTTTGATTTTTTTTTTTTGTCCAGGAGAGGTTATTTTTCTATTATACTTCTTCTCTCTTTGACCTTCTCTTGGGAAATCTCATTCTTTCTCCCCTCTTTGTGTTCACCTACCAAGGAGTAGGTATGGAGCATAGGGTCTGGGGTCTCCTCATATATGAGAGAAGGGAATGAGAGTAGGTGAGGTCAAGGACTATCATGAGTTTGCACCCCAGCACCCACTCCACCTTCTCCTCTCTGAATCAAACATGGTTAGAGTGAGGCTAATCATATTCCTCTGCCCAGTCCTGCTAAATCAGAATATTTCCATCCCACCGGCCAAAAGGATGTTCTCAAAAATGAATCCCATGACAATGAAGCTGAATCCCAAGACTTCTCTGGGATTGTTAAACTGTAGGGCATTAGTGATGGCTTGCCTGAAGCTACTGCAAGGAAAGAGATGCTTGATAAAAATTATCCATGAAGGAAAACATAACAGAGATCTTTGGATGCTAAAACTAAAGTCATGATTTGGTACCCTGGATCCAGTCATGCCTGAAGCCAGAAAGAACTACTTCTGTAATTTATGTGTTTCTGAAAATAGTCATTTTAAAGAACATAAAATATTTAAGCATTCTGACATTTGGAGTCAGGAACCTCAAGTGATAAAACTATCAGTGTCCCTTCTACTAAAGATGGTCTGTAATCCAGATCAGGGAAATGAATATTGGCTCATCTGGCCCAGACCACAAGGGATGAAAGCCATGCACAAATTTAGGGTAAAAAAAAAAAAAAAACCCAGCTCCCATGAAGAATTCTTGCATAAATGGATCTTAACTATTGCAGTGGTTGGATAAACATGCACTTGTGATAAAACTGCATAGAACCAAATGAACACACATATACGCAAAAGTACATAAAACTAGTGAAATCTGAATAAGGTCAGTGGGTTATAAGAATGTCAGTTTCCTGGTTGTGATATCATACTATAGTTAAGCAAGATGTTACCTTACGGGGAAAGCAAAATGAAGGGTACACAGAATCTCTCTATATTGTTTCTTACAAGGAGTTGTAAGAAACATGATGTGTGAATCTACAATTATTTGAAAATTTTTTTAAATGTTAAGAAAATACTCTAAAATGGAGTTGACATTCTCCTAGATCTGCTTCATGTGTATGTTATCCCAGAACATCACAGGAGTGACAATGACCAACATGATAAGAGGTACAGAGTGAGAGAAGTTTAGATCTTAACCACATGCATCATGATTAATAATTTAGAAAAATATATTAAATCTGTACCATTTATAATAGTCCTGTATTAGTTTTTAATGATTCATAAGAAATTGCTACAAACTTGGTGATTAAAACAGCACCTATTTTTTATGTGACAGCCTGTGGTTCAGGAGTTCCTTGTGAGACCCTCACCTTAATCCCTGCCTCTGGTGGAGCTTGTGGTGTTCAAAGGTGCCAACACTACTCCACATAATTCCATCACATGACATATCACAACATATTTCGATAATTGTTTACATGTTGGTTTTCCCGCCAATAAACAGTGATTCTTCAGAGCAGGGGCTATGTCCTATATCTTTCTGTATCCCAGGGTCTAATGTGGAGCATGGCTCACAGGTGGTGCTCAATAAATGCTATCAAACGCCACCACTGATGAAGCTTTCTGCAGATCTCAATTAGGAGAAGGAGTGAATAGAAGAAGTTTGCACATGTTGCAATACATCGCTCCTCCCACTTCTCTTACCCTGTTTTCAGGAAACCTTTACTCCTATCTCCCAGGGAGGCTAAGTAATTAGGAGCTGCCTTCAGCCACTGCCTGGGGCCTTGGGCCATCCCACTAAATTTAGCTCCCTTTCCTTCACTGTCTTATTCTTTTCCTTCCCTCTCAGCAGAAGCCAGCCAACAGGACCGGCAAAACCCAGTGACGTGTACGTTTTCAGAACTGACTGAAATAGAGGACAGTGAAAGCCCAATATCCCTTGGGGAAAGGAATTTCCTCACTTTTCAAAGCTCACATCATTTCCACCACCTATAAATGCCCCAGTTTCCAGTTCCCTCAGTTGAAATCTTTAGATATCAATGGTAATGCACCTTATAACCTGGTTACATTTTTTTCTCCCTCTTTCAGCAAAGTCAAAATTAAAGAACCTCCCTAGTACCTGAGACTTCACCTCTAGATGTTAATAATTCAGTACATATTTATTGAGTAGTGCGTGCAAAGTGGATTGTTACAGGCTGTGGGAGAGGTCAGAATAAATAACATTTATGGAAGCAGAGACTGCCATATTTGGAAGGGGCTTTGGGAAGCATCAAAAATCCTGTTCCAGAGAAGAAAACTGAGACCCCCAAGGAGCAGAATTGTGTACCTAGGCTGGTTTCTGCAGTGAAGGATCCTATAGTCCTTCTGGGGAGACAAAGCATATATACAGAGAAAATTAGGCAGCAACATGATAAAGGTTCCGGGTCTCCATAGGCTAGTGAATAATTCAAAGAGCAAACATGGACTTCAGATGACTGTTCAGCAGCAGCAGCAGCAACTTCACTAACAGCTATTGCATGCCACTGAATGCCAGATACTCTAAGTGCTTAACAGGTATTCTTTTATTTAATCTTCTCCCTAAATGTAAAAAAAAAAGGTTATGGTTAACTCACCTCAAAGATAAGAAGTTGAGGTTCTGAAGGTTACGTTTTAAGGCTCTGGAGTTAAAATTTGTTTGCCTTTTTTTTTTTACACTGGGAGCATTTCTTAGCCTCTCTAAGTTTCTATTTGCTGATCTGTTCAGTGGGGAGATAGGAGCCATTAAGTTGCTATTAGAGTAACCTGCGTCAGTGAGTGAGAAGTGCTTCATAGCAAGCCTGGCCCACTGATGGTGCTCCTTTGAAGTCAGCTATTAGCATTCTTGGCATTGTGATGTTGTTGTCATCACTATTGTAGCTTGTTTTTGTCAATGACTGGAGTGGGCTTTGAGCTGCACCATTAGGAAAAGAGCAAAATGCAACTTGGAAGAACGCAAAGACAATGCATTTTTAAAAAGTATTGATATGATTAATAATGTTAATGTTATGATAACAGCAAACACTTCTATGCATTCACTATGTGTCCAGCAATGCATCTTTAGGAGACAGTGATTAGAGTTGGGTGTCTGGAATAAAAAGTTTATTGTGAAGGAGATCTAAGCAAGAAGGTGGAAACTCATTATAGAAAGCATTGATTCCCAGCAAGGAACCCTGAACTGAAAGTTGCAAAGTGTGTGGTTCAGAGGCGGTGCCCCCTCCACACCTGAAGGGGAGAGACAGCTTAGCCCCTGGGGCTATCCCAGCAAGGTAACGGGAATGTCTTTAAACAGGAGGAAGTGAGGTCCAAAGTACATCAGAATTGTCTTAGGATAGTGTCAGAGAGAGCCAGAGTGGCATGTGCAAAACAGGCCCCAGAGAAGTGGGCCCGTGGGAAAAGTGTCAGAGTCCGGGAATGCTTTAGGCAGGGCTGAATGTCAGTAGAGAAGGCAGATGGGGAAGTTACGAGTTGACATGAGAGGTGTCAAGATGCACTCTGCATGTTTTCTGAGATGGGCAATTGTCCAATGCCTGCAGTATGCATTATGTGGATCATCTAGTCTATTTAAAAGATCAAAGTAGGATAAAAGAGGAAGAACAAGGGTTATGATGCCAACATTTATTCATTTATTTATTATTTTATTCACTTATTCTCTTGACATTTAATGAGCACCTACTAGGTGGTTGGCCCCAGGTGGTTGGAAAATTAATGAGAAACAAGAACAACATGGTAATGAACAAGATGCCTGGCACTGTGTCAGGCCTGTTAGACAAGCTAATTGTTCCTAATCCTAGAAACAATCCTACTGTGTAGGCTTTATTGTTACCATTTGTTGAGAGAAATTACTCTCAACAACGGGGCGATGACTAGGGCTCAGAATAGTGAAGTAACTTCTCCAAGAGTAGTAAGAAATAGTTCATCCAGGATTTAACTCAGCCAGTTGATTCAAACATCAGAAGAAAAATTAAAGAAAGAGAAGAAGAAAGAATCTCCCCAGTTTACATTCTCAGAATCTCCCAGCAGCTCATTTCTAAAGTGGCTGTGGTTAAATTTAGCAGCTGACAATTTCTTCCCAGTCTGGTGTGCATGGCTGACTGCAAGATTTTAGGATGCTGCTCTTTGATTAGGAGAATCAAAACAGGCTGCTGAGCTACCCTAGCCCAGCATGATGGGGGCTGGACTGGAGAGTGAGTCAGCCAGGAAGCCATCGTGAATGTCAAGCACAAACATCCCAGAATAGCTGCCCACTGGGCATGAGACTTCAGTGGCTGCCCCATGACTGCCAGCCTGTGAATTAGAGATGGCAGTGAGCTTGACAAGAAGGGTCTGAGCCAAAAATAATCCCTGTTGACTCCAGAAGGCTCCTGAAAAAATGACAGCTTCAGGTAGGAGCAAATTGGAAGTCCTGGAACCAATGAATTCAGTATGGATTGAAAGGAGCTCCATCCTGTGTGCTACCCATGACCAAGGCACAGGGCATGTTTGACCTGAGATTGTCTCGGGAATTGCAAGGGGCTTTTTTAGAAAGTTTAATCTGCCAACATAAGGTCCTAGGCAAAAAAGAATATGAGACTGATTGGATTCGGGAACTAAAATGCTCATTAATCATGAGAAATAAAGTAGACCTACATTTAAGAAAAAGAGAGAGAGAGAGAGAGATAGGTTTTCTGACACTGAATACTTAAACAGGGTTTACAAAGTGTTCGGCAAAGGATTTGGTACCGGAGATACAAAGATAAACAATGCATCATTAAATACTGAGTTTCCACAAAGTCCAAACTCCTTAACTATATACTAAGGGGTTCTACTTTTGGGAGGATGCATAGTGTATTAGTCTGGATTCCTTGGGTCAAAAGAAAAGAAACACAACTCCAACTGGATTAGGGGAAACAAAAGAGGATGTTTTACGCTCATGTAATGAAAGTCCAGAGTTAGGATGTCTTCAGGTATAGCCTGATCTAGGGACCTAGGATTCCAGCACTCACTGAGGTGGAAACTATCTTGAAAACATATAAATAGGCAAAAGTAGAACAAATTGAAATAAAAATGTTATTGACCTTCACTTACTATGCCTTGCACAGGTGGGAGTTCTGGATGGCAGACCAGAGAGCAGCCACTCACCAAGAGAACCATAATATCACAAAATAAATCATAAGTATATCTTGGAAACCACAGGTCGCAAAACCATAGATATTGCCAAGGTATTAAATGGAGCAGACTTTACTAATACCATGTATGGGATTTCAGCCTTAACTCCACTTTTTATATACCTGTGTGATTTTGGGCAAATAACAACTTAACTGAGTCTCAGTCCCTTCATCTGTAAAATGTGAATAGCATTAGCTCTTAGCCCAGAGAGTTGTTGTGAATATTAAATAAAATACTTTTTGAGCACCAGATTATAAGGAAATTTCTTGTAAATGTTAGCTAGTTATTATTATTGTTATATTTCAGGGTTCTAGGTTCAAATTTTTGTGTGACTCAATGCTATGACATAGACAGATAAATCTACTTTTCTCTACAAAATTTTCAATAGCCACATGCTGGGCTTGGCCACTCTTTCTCGGGGTTGGAAGATTTTTCTTTCTCTTTTATGCTTGTCTCACAGCTATTGACATTCAGTTTTACATCCCATACTCCTAAAGCATTATATACCTGTTTCCACACTAGTACTCATTACCTTGAATTGCAATTAATCATCTTCCAATTAAGATTCTGAACAACTCAAGGGCAAGGGCTCAGTCTCATTCATCTTCGTATTTTCATGTTTCACAGAATGTCTAGTATGTCATTGATATTTAATATTTGGAAAGCTAATTAAAAAGAAGGAATATTAGTTAATCCATCTCTTGTTTAATACAGTAACTAAGTAACACAAGGAGGCAGAAGCAAGACCTAATGAATTTCCATAGTGTGCCAGGCATTGTGGTCTGCAAGTTATGACTGTTACGTTGTTTATTCTCTTTTGCAGCAAGGAATGCATTTGGGTACATGTATATGCCAACTTAGAATGGTTTACACAAATAGAATTTATTGTTCTTCCATTTTATAGGTGGGAAATTTCTGGCTTTATTTCCACAGGAGTAGTGTGCTATCTTTCTGGTCTACTAGCCTTAGCTTTATCCCCATGCTTGTAAGATGGCTCCTAGCTCCAGACAACACTTCCATATTCAAAGCAAAAAGATAATGCACCATTCCTTTCAGCACCCTTTTTCCCCTAGGAAATGAAAAACTACCCCTAGGGACTCACAATAGAACACTACCCATTTCCCATCTGCCACCCCTACTGCATAGGAGGCTGAGGAAGCACGAGTATTTATTTGGACACATTGCTGCTCTGAACAAATAGGCAAATTTCTCATCTGGAAAAAAAAACCCAGAATGGATATTAGGAAGAGTCTTAAGAGTGTCTGCCACACTTCATGAAAACCTAATGGAATTGGCCTTATTGCCTCAATTTCCCAAATGCAGAACCCAAAGTGGAGGAGTAAATCGATGTATGCACTTCAAGTGGCCGGTTCATGGAAAGCTGCCATTCAGGACTAGGCCCATGGACTCAGAATTCATACTCTTTGTTGTAAGCCACATTCAAAATGGATATTTCTGAAAAGAAGACATACAGGCCAACATGTATATGGAAAAAAAAAAAGGTGCTTAACTAACTATAAAGGAAATGCAAATTAAAATCTCACTCCACCTAAAATGGCTTTTATCAAAAAGACAAAAAATAATGGATGCTGGTAAGGATGCCAAGAAAGGGGAACCCTCAAACACTGTTGTTGGGAATGTAAATTAGTACATCCACTGTGGAAAACAGTATAGAGATTCCTTTTAAAAAAATACTACTACAGTATAATCCAGCAATCCCACTGCTGAATATATGTCCAAAAGAAAGGAAATCAATATATTAACATGATATACCTGTATTCCCATGTTTATTACAGCACTATTCATAATAGCTAAGCCATGGAATCAACCTAAACGCCATTAATAGATAAATTAAAAAGGAGGTGTGGTATAAACACACAATGGAATATTATTCAGCCATTAAAAAATAATAAAATATTGTCATTTGCAGCAACATGATGCAATTGGAGGTCATTATGTTAAGTGAAAGAAGCCAGGTGTGGAAAGGTAAATAATGCACGTTCTCACTTACATGCGGGAGCTAAAAAAGTGGATCTCATCAATATAGAGAGTTGATTGGTGGATATCAGAGGCTGGGAAGGGGAGTAGGCAAGGGAGAGGGATGAAGAAAAGTTAATTAATGGTTACAAAAATAGTTATATAGAAAGAATAAAATCTAGTTTTGATAGTACAGTGGGTGGCCACAGTTAACAAGATTCTATTATATAGTTAAAGTAGTTAGAAGAGAAAAATTGCAATATTCCCAACATAAAGAAAAGATAAATGTTTGAGGTAATGATATCCCAACTACCCTTTATAATTATATAAAAGGTCTAATCATTATATATAATCATTATATATTACATCCATGTATCAAAATATCACATGTACCCCCAGAATAGGTACAACTATTATGTATCAATAAAAAAAGGTAAAGAAACATACATGTAAATGTTTGTTTATATGTGTTTAAAACAACCAATATTTCAGCTTACAATTTTCTTATTTTGTAGGAAGAGGTTGTTTACCAAAGGAGGCAAACCCTTGACCTTCCTGCAATAGGCACCGAACGTGGACAAAATTAGCTGCTGCCCCTGTTTCCTGCATGCGTTGTAAACCAGTCTCATCAAATGTTTAACTAAATGTCAATCCAGTCTACCTCACTGCAAAATATGTTCAGCCTAAATTTTGAGAATCGAAATGAATCACAACGAGGCTGTAGGAATTGTGCAGAGCAAATAAACCCTCCAGTGTGACAAAAATAAAAGCTTAATCCTGCTCATTTGAAGAAAACTTTGGATGAGTCTATTCAGCTGGAACCTCCTAACAGCTTAGAGCACTAAAATGCCTTTGTGGCCTTTCTAATCCATTTCTAGTTTTTGAATAAAATTAATAACATAAATACCTTGGAGTTATAAGCTGCTTTCCTTCCTCTGGTTATGAGATTCTTTCTCATATATATTCCCCATCTGTCTTCCCCAAAGCCTAGTGTAATTTATGAAGACAAGAATAATTGTATCTGTTTTGCAGATCAAGGAATTAAGACACAGAGATGTGCAGTTACTTGGGAAAGGGCATCTATAGAGATTCATGTTGCTTTCTCGCTGTAAATTCTTATTAGGCTTTGTCCCAAACAATGAAAAAACTCGATTTATTTACTCCAGAGCTCCTGTTTCTTAGAAACATACTTGGTGTTGTTTCTGGAAGAATTAACAGGAGAAGTGGTGGTGTGGTCTGGCAGCAGCTGGCCAAGACCCCTATGTCAAAGTTTGCCCAGGAAATTTCCTTCCCTCCAGTCCAACTCTCTCCCACCCCAGACAAATTTTGTGGACTCAATCTCCTCAAGATTTTACTCTCTGAGAGTTTCATACTGTTTAAGGAATGTAGAGAAGGGTAGAAACACCCCCTACCAGCCCTTTCCTGAGAAGGCAGAGTGTTGAGAGAAGGTCCTACTCATTCAACAGGAGCGGGAACACTGGGGAAAAGGAGAAGCGTTCTGCCCACCCTGTCCACTTGTCACCTGGTGAAGATAAATCTACTTCCCATAGCATAGTGGAAAGAGATATGGTTTTGGAAAGGGCAAGATTGAGTTCAGATCCTAGTACTGATTCTCACTAGCTGTGGGTCCCCTACCTAAGCTGCTTATCACTTTTCTTGGTGTCAGTTGTCACATCTGTGAAAGGGTGGGTCACGAGATGAGGCTTACAGACAGGTCTTGTAAAGATCGCCTGAGATCATAGATAAAAAGCCCAGTAGGCACTTATTGCTTTCACCAGTGTTCCATGAAAAAAGGGAGATGTAGCTGCTATCATCTGCTGAATTTGTCCTTAGAGGCTGAAAGAGGGTCAGGCTTCAGACTAAGGATCTCCAAGTTGGATGAGTGGAAGTTGATACTGATGAAAATAAATCATCCTACGGGAGGATGGAAATCAGCCTTGATGGAAATAAGTGATGAGAACACCGTGAACATAGACCTGACAGAGGGAGGTGGTCAGGCTCAACAGAAATGACTGGAAATTAAGCCTGTTCATAGCACCCCTCTCTTCTTCCCTCCACTTTCCTCCTTTAATCCCTCCTATACTGATACTACCCTCCTCTTGTTTTCCTAAACATTGCCCCACCCTTCTTCCAGTTAAAACAACTCCATCAAGAATATCTGCCAGATGGAGTAGAACTGGCTCCTGGGCAAATACAAATGACTGAAAAGCATTAAAAGCAATTTCAATATTCCTAGGAACCTGGGAAATGGGAATTTAAACAGTACGATACCTCAAGAGTGCTTAAAAAGGGGAGGGAGGTGGCCAAAATGATTTCTAAACAAATAGACATTTGTTTGTTTACAATTTTAATGTCAAATATAGGTAGCTCTCTGAGTGTGTCGCAAGACATAAATAATTCAAATTGCAGGTTTTCTTTTCTTTAAATACTGAAATCATGAAGTATACCAACAAACATGCAGATATTTCTTTCCCTAAAAATAGCATACCAAAAACACAAGCAAGAATCCAATTCCTCGTGTGGGAGGCAAAAGGGTGAAGGGTAAAGGGGTGAAGGGGCTCACTCGAGGTCTTTCCCAGTTAATGAGCAGGGAAACTGGATTGAATTGCAAAGGACCTGGCTCCTCTCTCCGATTCCTTACTGAGTGCTGATGTATGGAAACATATTGCAAAGTACTAGATTGTCTTCCTCCTTCCTTACTCCCTCGACACAGAGTCAAATGACTCCAAATAAAAATGACATTTAGATCAAAATACTAGAGATGTATTAAGACATCTAAAATTGTACAGAGAACAAAATATATCAAGTAATGTATTTTCTGGCTCCCCCTCAGGACTGTCATCAAAACAGTGAAGAAGCCATTTCCCACCTCCCACATTAATTCCACCATCATCAGAACAGTTTTATATGTGCCTTTGCCAAATTGGAATTTGTGGAATTATGGGCAGAAATGAGTGTGCTGTCAGCTGCTGGGGTTTCAGAGTAAGAGGTGTGTGTCATTTTGGCAAGACAGGCTGGGGATCCCTGGGCTTCTACCTAACTGGAAAATGGCCAAAGACTAAAATTTTTCCTTTGCCTTCTACACCCAGTTAGCATCATAGGAAAGTCTTTCCAATTCTCCCAGCCAAACAAACAAACAAAATAACGACTCTTCCCTACTCCAGACATATACAGTGCCTACTGCTGGTATCTCCCAAAGGCCTTTTAACAGCAGGAATGGTTTAGAATAATGAAAAGGAAACGTGCATCGAAATCAGAACTAGGTGTACATTCATGACCCATTGCTCATTCATATGAACTTGGCAGCCTTACTATCTCTGATAGGCATAGCATAGAAGTCACTAGCTGTGAATGTTTACACTTGCTGGTTAATTCCGGGTGATGTAATGAGACAAACACAACCCCTTCACATTTTAGTCAAAAAGTCATTTGATGACAATTTGAGAAAAGAACATGATTTCTGGCTGTTATCTGAAAGCTTTTTGCCTCTTGGTAAATGATCAAACTGAGTCAAGTACAATCAAAGAAGAACCAAGGAATTGAGTCCCATAATAGAAGTGTCCATGACCACAGCAGGGGTGGATGCAGCAGAGGCCATGGAAATGAGGAGGACCTGAATCTGGTACCAGCTCCAGTTTAGACATTCAAGGAGGAAGCTGCAAATTGCAGAGGTGACTGTGGCTTCCACTTGGGAATGGACAGTCAAGAGCTGCTGCTCAATAACTTCAGCAATCCCACCATGAGGAGGTGATTCTACCTTGCTGAAAGACTCAGGATTAGTGCCTGGTGTGGGGCAATATAGCAAGGTGTCAAAGGACCTTGCTTTTTTCAAGGTCTCTCATGGCCAAAGGTTCTTTCAGGCCATGAAGGAAATGGCCAGTGTCTCAGCCCCAGTGATGCCAAATCTGTCAAGGCTTTTATAAAACAGTCTAGATCCTTTGAGGATCACTGAGATATTGAAGAGGAAGAATGTACAAGAACATTTTGCATGATATTGAAGTCCTACACAATACTGTTAGAAAACAAAGCCACCAGAAAAGCAACTATTTGGGTTATTTTTGTTCTTAAAACCATCACAAATTTGCCAAGTGATAGAAAACTGTGATAGAAAGTTTAGAATGATCTTGACTGAGCCTAAAATAAAGAATCCCAACCCTCTAAACAAGAATATTAAGTTGCATGAGTCAGAAGACACTAGGACATGAATCTATAAACATGGTTCTCTTTGAATAACAATCCAACTTGATAAGTTTTAAAATAAATTATGCAAGATTTCAGGAAACTTTCTCCAAACACTGATAAACCCCTTTCACTAAAAATCAGCTCTGCAACAATATGGACAATGTATGCTTTCCCCCTCCTTAAACTCTAAAATCAATATATTAAGCTACTACCTTACTATGAAAATTACACGTACTTTGGAGATAATACATTTTCTTTCCATAAGGTAGCCACAAGCAAAGTCAAATAACGCATTCTGGGGAACAAGCAATCACATCAAGAAATTTTTTATGCAGTGGAATGTTTGATTGCATTGAATAAAACCCTCATGTATTCCTATTCATAAGATTCTCACATCCTTATGCAAGAAGAAATAATTCTGGGACCAAGTCTCCCTCTCCTCTGATCAGGGTTTGGCTGGGCAATTCCTATAGCTCCTTCCTTAGTTCTTCCTTTGCTATGCTTTGGGTAGCTGAACAACTATGTTTCTGAGACATATCTCTTTAACATTATATTAATGCTTTAAGTTAGGTTAGAGTCGAGATATTTTGGCCTAATAGACATTCTGTCCATGTAAAAGAGCGTTGATTGTTTTCTCTCATTAATTACTTATTGATTTCCCCGTTAAACTCCCAGAGGCAATCTTAGGTTTCTTTTTCCAGATCATGGGGACTCAAAGCTACTTTAGGATTGACTGTGGGATCATGGAAGACTGAAACAAGAGGCAAGAGCATGGTGCTGCTGGCCATGTTCCTATTTTTCACACTAAGGTGTAAAAGACTCCCAGAAAAATTGGAACAATTGAATAGAAAGTAAAGTCAAGGAGAAGGGAAAAAAAAGAGAGAGGGAGAGATGAAAAGTAGAGAGAGAGAGAAAGAGAAAGAAAGTGAAAGGGAGGGAAGGGGAGGGAAGAGGAGGGGAGGGGAGGGGAAGTATAATCACCTATAAGGCACTTACTCCCACTTATTCCCATTTTCTTTATGAGAACACTGAGGCTTAGAGAACTTAAATAATGTTTCCATACATTGCTAAGTTAAGCGGCAAAGCTGGGGTTCAGACCTAAGGAGTCTTATTGCAAACGTTCTCTCTTACCACAGTAGAAGTTATATCATCCCCGTGTGAGCTCCAACTAGCGTGAGAGGACACCATCCTCTTTCCCTCAGTGATGCTATGCTTTTACTGATATCATTACTCTCTGACTAAACCCTGATTTTCCTTTATTTTTATCTTGGTTGTACACAAACATTTTCCCCAAATAAGTTATTAAGCAATTTCTTCAAGAAATAAAAACAATAAAAATTGATCACATTCTTCCCTGACCAGTTAAAGGGATTTCATGTGTAACCATCCATGTACCCATTATTCCTGCAGAAGTCAGTTTTCAGCAACCCTTTCAAGGTATCTTTATGCTCCACAAATCTTTAAACAAGGTTTGCTAAAGTCGATAATACTTTCTCAGCTTCTATATTGGAAAAGACAAATCCAGCTCCTAAACATACAGGACACACCCCTGTTCTTATCATAAATAAAAGCTATCTCAAGCATATCTGATCTTATATTCCTTCTGGTTAATGGTAAAAAATGAAGCATATCATTTAAATAATTCACCAAAATATAAAAGAGGTTACGTGCAGTCCAGGGATACTCACAGGCACTTGGATTAATAGGGCAATTAGGAGAGAATTGTCATGATGCCAGGCAAACCTTGAATCTCAGCTCCACTACTAGCTGGCTTTGTGGCCTAAGGATAAAGACCAACCTCTTTGAATTTCACTTTCTTTACCTGTACGAAGTAGCAATGGCTACTTGTGTTTGTCTCTTATTAAAAATAACTGAGAAGTTCTCAATTTGCCTCAGGAAGCTAAGGAAAATGGGCTAAGGAGAAGCAGTGTTCAATAGGAAGCCAAAAATAACTGTAGAACCAGGAGCCTCTTTGAGTCCAGAATGGTAAGACTACTCAGAATCCGTGGAAGCTCCATTCATTCCTGGGGCCTGAGTATCTGTAGTTCTTCCAAAAACAAGAGTTCATGGCTCTTCACTCCTGAGGCACAATAACTTGTTCAACTACATTTGGTCTCTACTTGCCTAGATATCACATCTGCCCTTTCACATAAGCAGGTTATTCTCTGAATTTTCAAGCACAAACTCTTGAGAACCTGATCAGCTTACCTAGCTACTATAATCTCCACTGTAGTCAGGGAAAACGGAAAGATGGTTCTGAAGACAGTCCCTCTTGCTCAAGGAACAAATAAGCGTCAATTTCTTTATGAGGAAGTGTGAATGTTGCAGGAATCATGATCTGTCTGCTGAGTATAACAGTGGATAGGCTGTTATAATGGAGCACATAAAATGCATGGATCACAGTGGAGCACATAAAATGCGTGGATCATAGTAGGTGATCTATAAAAGGTAATTCGTACTGTTTTGAGGAGACTCAAAAACAAATTCCAGCTCACAAAAAAAAATGAATACTAATGTAATCGATAGCTAACATGTAATTGAGTCCGCCTTGTATGCCACGGTTCTTTACTCAGGTCTCATTTCATTTTCACGATAACTTGAAAATATTACTATCCTTCTTTTATAGAAAAGGAAATTCAGGTTTAGATGATCTATGTAACCTACTTAAGGACACACAGCTAATAATTTGGAACTCAGAGCATTTGATTAAAGGGCCCATATCTATGAATCTGCCTGGAAGGAATGAGAGACACTGTCCAGGGTGGGAACGTAGGTTCCATCCCTTTGGCCTTGTCTGAGTCACTTAAACTCTCTGGTCCTTTATATACCCAGAAATAGTCCCCTTCGATGATAGAAGACATTTGATTTACAATGAAAGAATCTGACTTCCAGTCCAAGCAGGCCTCACTACTTCCTGATTGCGTGGCTTACCCAAACCTCAAGGCTCCAAGCCCTAGTTTCTTGAGCTGCAGGCTGGCAGGAATATTACACTCTATCAGCCTCACTGTTTGGTAGGAGAGTCAGAATCAAAAGAAAATACTACATGGGGAACATTGCCTAGGAACCATTTAAGCTTCATATGAAAATGAGTTATCAAAAATCCATTAGAACTAACATTTTATCTCATGAAATCCTGCAGCAGTTTCTGTTTAATGATGTTTCTCAGCGAACTTTAAATTATTCATTCTCTCTCATATAAGCCTATTGACTGCCTACAGTGGCCAAGGTTTGTGAGAGGAATAGGAACATAAAGATGAATAAGGCAAGGTTTCTATTCTCAAAAATTTTTTTTTTTTTTTTGAGGCGGAGTCTGGCTCTCTTGCCTAGGCTGGAGTGCAGTGGCCGGATCTCAGCTCACTGCAAGCTCCGCCTCCTGGGTTCACGCCATTCTCCTGCCTCAGCCTCCCAAGTACCTGGGACTACAGGCGCCCGCCACCTCGCCCAGCTAGTTTTTTGTATTTTTTAGTAGAGACGGGGTTTCACTGTGTTAGCCAGGATGGTCTCGATCTCCTGACCTCGTGATCTGCCTGTCTCGGCCTCCCAAAGTGCTGGGATTACAGGCTTGAGCCACCGTGCCCGGCCTCTATTCTCAAAATTTTTACAGTATATAGGGAGAAGTGGACAGTAAATAGGCACATTCTGAGGCAATTTGGAAAACAATATATTTGGGGTAAAAACAAACGGGGTAGGTAAGTCTACGTGGTTGGAGAAAGATTCATGGAAAAGGTACATATACGCCATGGTATACTATGTGGCCATATAAAGGAACGAGATCACGTCCTTTGCAGAGACATGGATGCAACTAGGAGCCATTATTCTCATCTAACTAACACAGGAACAGAAAACCAAACAATGCGCATTCTCACTCATAAGTGGGAGCTGAACAATGAAAACACATGGACACGAGAAGGGAAACAACACACACTGGGATCTGTGGGGGGCCGGGGGAGGGAGAGCATCAGGATAAGTCGCTAATGCATGTGGAACTTCATACCTAAGGTGATGGGTTGATAGGTACAGCCAACCACCATGGCACACATTTCCCTATGTAACAAACCTGCACATCTTGCACATGTATCCTGGAACTTAAATTAAATTAATATTTTTTAAGTGACAACTCAGGGGGATGGATAACACGCGAAAAAGATGGAAGGAGACAATTTTTGTGTGAGACATTCTCCCAAATATCCTTCAGTGTCCAATCTCCTTTTCTTCCTTTTAGTGGAAGAACCCCCTGGTTTTAGCTGGAAATGTGGCTGCCCAGCAGAATCCATATTTCCCACCTCTTTGCAACTAGGTGTGACCATGTGATAATGAGATATGAGCCCAAGTGATTAGCCCAATGTCCTACTTATCCACTTAACAAACCAACTGACCTGGAATGTGGTTATAGAGGAGCCAGAATCAATGTGCAGCAAGGACAACAGCTTGGAAATGGCAAAGCAAGAAGATGGAACAACTCCAGGATCTGACATCCTTGGGAAGGACAGCTGCCCCTCTAGCTCAGGACCATTTATGTCTGTTTCATAAGTGAAAAATAAACTACTATCTCGTATTAGTCTGTTCTCACATTGCTAATAAAGACATACCCGAGACTGGGTAATTTATAAAGGGAAGAGATTTAATTAGCTCACAGTTCCATACGGCTGGGGAGGACTCACAATCATGGTGGAAGATGAATGAGGAGCAAAGTCACGTCTTACATGGCAGCAGGCAAGAGAGCACGTGTAGGTGAACTGTTCTTTATAAAACCATCATTATCTCAAGAGCCTTATTCACTATCAGAACAGCACAGGAAACACCTATGCCCACGATTCAATTACCTCCCACCATGTCCTTCCTGTCAACACATGGGAATTATGGGAGCTACAATTCAAGATGAGATTTGGTTGCGGGACACAGCCAAACCATATCATGCATTATTTAAATAAATTTATTTTTTAATTACTTTTTACGTTGCATAACAGGTCACTCAACTAATGCATCCCAGTAGGGGGAAAATATATAGGAAGGCCTGGAATCAGGAAGACATAAGCCAAGTCTGTTTAGAGAATCATAAAAGAAATTTAGTTTGGTAGCCACATTGGGACTCACAAGCATATGTCCCCAAGAGGGTATGAGACGAAGCACCAGGCCTGGTCTAGGGTTCAGTGTTAAGGACAGTTGTCTGTCAAACCTGGGACCTTCAGCTTAGTTCCTTGAGCACCTTGGAACAAAAGAGTGCTCTACGAACTTCTAAAATGACTTCTCTTAATAATAAAACACTAGAGAAAGTGTAGCATCGTGAAATGGGGAAAAGAAGGGAAGAAAGAAGAAGGGAAAGAAGATGAGAGGGAGGGAGAGAAGGTGTCAGAAAGAGATTACTAAATCTTGGGCATATGAACTCAGGTAAGTTTCCCTGCACTTTAATTTTTCTTTTTTCAAAATTTTAAGTTCAGGGGTACATATGCAGGATGTGCAGGTTTGTTACACAGGTAAGTGTGTGCCATGGTGGTTTGCTGCATAGCTCATCCCATCACCTAGGTAGTGAGCCCAGCATTTATTAGTTATTCTTCCTAATGTTCTCCCTCCTCCCCCAAGAGCCTTAATTTTTCAACATTTCAACTTTTTATGTTGCTAAACATGCTTCTTTTAAGTAACATGTTTTGCAGAGTTATTTTAAAACAGAATGAGATTATGTAAATAAAGTGTATGGCAAATGTTAGAAACCCAATAAATTTTAATATCAATAACCCATGTTCTCTGTTTTTGGACATTTGTCCTATTGTCCCACTGAGCTTCCCTGTCTTAAGTCCAGCCTCGCAGCTGCTCTCAATCTCACTTTGTATCAGACACTCTCTCTGTCTTAGAGTTTGCATCATTCTGAGTTTATTGACGACTCTGCATGACCGCCTCAACCACTGTGACTGTTCAGTCAACGTTGGTATCATTCATTCTTTTACTCTTTTCTCAGTCCTGTAATCATTCTGTTTTCTATTCCCAGGTGAATTCTAAGTTGACTCGTTCAGGTTGGTTCTTTAACATGCACATAATGGGATGTAAGAGCCCAGAGGTTATCTCTCAAGGACACTGTAAGATGAACATGCCTCACAGCCATCTAAACACCCCTGGCTCTGACTCTCAGTAGGAGACTTCTCTGGATGGGGACGTGTGAGTACTTGGCCCTATCCTGCTGCAGTCTGAGTGGGAGTGGCAAAATTCTGGGTAACAAAGAGTACTCTTAATATACATGGTTGACTTGAATTCTGGGGTTTCAGAATTCAAGAATAGGAATAGGAATTTCAGAATAGGCAAAACCTGTTAGCAAGGGGTGCCTATGTCCTGTTTCAAATGGCAAATAATGCCCTGCAGCAGATCAGGTCTCTGAAACACAGTCATTGCAGGCACCAAATTGAGAGAGAAAAAACCAACCAACATACCAGGCCAGGGTGGCGATGCCCCAAAATGGCAAGAGGTGGTGATGCCCTAAGGTAAGAGACGACCCAAAGGTCGATATCCCCCACCGGAAACTTGGTGAATGAAGACTGTCTCTGCGGAAGCCCTGCCAGTATTCCTAGATGCACCAAGACTTGGTGCTGGAGAATTTTATTAAAGTTCCTGTATGGAAAGAAGAGTAAAGCTAAAAGGCTCAGCTATTTTGAGAACCTGGAGAGTTTTAGTAATTTTTGAGAGGCCAGGCAGTATGAAGCTAACTGAGAAAAATATAATCCCAGTGAGAATAAAACTCTGGACAGAAGAAAGATATGACCCAGATCTTCTGGCTCTCAGTCCATGCCCTTCTCACTTTACAGCTGGATAAATCAGAGAATTCTCATTCCTCTTTCTCAAGAGGCCTTCGGGCTTTTTTTTAAGGTAGGAGGATACAGGCCCCTGTCACAAAACCGGGTATTTGCCTCAACACTAAACGCACATTTCCAGAGCATGAGATGGCTCTGTGAGGCAATGGGGAGTGGAAGAAAGTGTACACAGCTGAGCATTAGGTATTCCCGGTTTGTTCTGAATCCTGACTGTGGTACTTACTAGCTGTGGGCCCATTCCTGTGGCAGTGACCAGTTATAGCAGAATCATTATGGGGATTCGTGGGAGTAATTTGGAAAGCAAGAAGAGTAGACTGATAATAAGTAGAAATAACTCTCATAGTGGGATTTGTTTCTATCCTGAGTATCAGCTGAGGCTGTTTCTTCACATTCTTCCATCCCATTACGCAGATGAAAATCCAAAGAATACTTTCTGTATCTACCAACAGTTCATCACCAGTTACTTCTTTGGTCATTCATCTATTTATTTTCTTGCTTCTTTATACTTTTGTTCTTAAATCATGAACAGGTCTTGATTAGAATATAGAATATCAAGGCTATGAGCAGAACTATGAATTGTGAAATGAAGTAGGATGCGGGGGAATTCATGAGGAGAAATATAGCCGGAGGGTGAGGCAGGGGCCATGATGCTGAGCACTTCGTTGCCATGCTTCGGAAAAGTTCAGGGAAGGAAAGCCACAGAAAGATTTTTAGGGGACAGTGATGCCGATTTGCATTTCCAATATAGCACTTCAAGGATTTATTTCAGGAGAAAAAGGCTGGAGGCAGAGATATTACTCCAGGGCTGGCATATGGCCAGGAACAGCCAGCCCTGGCACAGCTGTAAACGTAATTGGTCTCTGGCATTATTTCATCTCCCTGGGGACCTCTTCCCCCATGATAATACCAACCTCACTGCCATGTGCATGTTCTCTGTGGAGAGCAGCCATATGCATCAGCCAATAAACCCTCAACATCTCATGTTTCCCAAGGGGTCAACCATAAAGGTTCCCATAGTTATATCCATAATAGTTTGAGAATAAGAAACCTGCAGAACCAAAAGGTAAGTCTTGAATGGTGAAGTTTCAGACTCTATAACAAGCAGAGGGAGAGATAAAACAAGGGGTATGTTATGAACTGAATTGTGTGAAATTATCTTCAAATACTACCAAACAGCTTCTAGTCCTGCACATACCCACATTCTTTCATGTTCTGTGTCTTTGCCCACTCTCTTTCCTCTGCCTCAAATGCATTTTTCACCTTTAGTGTGGCTGGTTAAATATTATCCAAGCTCCAAAACACGATTTGACATCATATCTTCCAGAAAGCCTTCCCTTAACTTATCTTCACTCCCACATCCTGCACATCACTCTCTCACACTACAGCAATCATCTGTGTAAGGGTCAGTCTCCCTCAATAGTGTGAGTGCTCTATGAAGGCAGAGGCTGTGTTTTGCCATTTGTTTGATCACATTATCACGAAGAATGTCCAATACATAATGGAAATACAATAAATGTGTGGTGAATGGACCACAGTCTCTCAGCACAGAAGCAAGAGCAAGATAAGCCCCAGTTCCAGAGCGGTGAGTTTAGTGTGACAATTCAAGGTGATAATTCAGGCACATCAGCAAAAATGAGACACTCAGTAACTGAACTGAAAGATGAGACTGAATGGGGTGGGTCTTGGTATCAACACAGAAGCTCCAGAAATCAGAAATGATACCTGTCTTCGTCCACTTTCTGTTGCTATGAAGGAATACCTGAGTCTGGGTAGTTTTTTTTTTTTTTTTTTAAAGGCTTATTTGGCTCACAGTTCTACAGGCACTGGCATCTGTTTGGCTTCTGATGAGAGCTTTTGTGTTGTGTCAAAGCATGGCAGAGGTCAAAAGGGAAGTGGGTAGTGAAAAGGGGGGCCAAAGAGGAAGGGCATCCTGGCTTTATAACAACTCCCTCTTGGGGGAACTAATCAATTTCCCCAAGAACCAATCCAGTCTCATGAAAGTGAGAACTCACTACCACAAAAATAGCACCAAGCCATTCATGAGGGCTCTGCCCCTATGACCCAAATACTTCCCAACACAGGCACATTGAGGATCAAATGTCAATATAAGATTTGGTGGGGAGAAGCAAACCATATCCAAACCATAGCAATACCTAAGGTCAAAGCAAGATGCAAAGCCAGAGGCACACGATCCTGAGCCCCAGAATCTGGCCTTGAGCTTCCCCTCCTGTGAATCCTTTCGACTACAGATAGAAGCCAAATAGACTCAGCTACTTGAGAGAGAGAGGGAGGAGAATAAGGAAAGTAGATGAGAACACACTCACCTATGGCTGTTTCCCTCCTTTTTTTGCATCATGGCTTTGATCATTAGTGTCTGGGGGCCTGAGGTAGATATTCAGAGGGAACTCAAGGAGTTATTACGGGCTGCCTGGTAAAACGAATGAGATTTGGTAGATACAAGCAAACTATATCCAAACCATAGTCTGGTAAAGAGATAATGAAAATTTCCTAGATTCTGTCAATCAGAAGTGCTCTACTCTAGCTCATGGCAACAAAAGGCCACAGATTCTAAGGAAGGCCACATCCAGGCAGTGAGGAATGCCAGAGCCAGGACATCTCATTTGACTGATAAAACATGCATTTCAGATATTCCCTCACCCCAGCCACTCCTAACTAGGCTTCCACTTTCCCATCTGCTGGCTAAAATGTCTTTTAATATCAATAATGCTAAAGTTTTCTTCACAAATGTAGGTTTTTATGAAAGCCAAATAGGGAGTGGGAAATAAAAGAGGTGTTGCTTTAAATTCTCTGTTGGCTGTTGTAAGATTTTCACCACACTCCTGACCAACATCTTCAATGTCTAGCACAGAGGCACTGTGCTGATTTGGGGGCCTATGGTCTACTCTGAAAGTAGCTGCTGATTTCTTCCTTTATTTCTTCCAGTACTTTTCCATTGCTTCATCATACTGGAGACCAGCCTGCAGCTCCTGTTACATAGAAGAATTTGTCTACTTCAGATCACCATAAAGCATTCTGATTTCTTTGGAGAATTTAAAAGAACTTGTTATTTTCCAGGTTTTTTAATGGTTATCATGCTGATGGCTTTGCTAATAAAAATGGTTGTAATGAATCAATTATTAAATAATGATTACTTGGTTGATTCACTAGGCAGTACCAATGTGGCATGAACTGTGCTAGAGAGTGAATGCTGACCTAGCCTGGTGGGGAGGTGGTGAGGTAAGGATAACAGTCAGAGGACATAAGAAATGATGGAACTTGATAGAAATGTTGACACTAGTGGTGATGGTGGGACTAGTGGTAGAGATGGAGTCGATAATGACTGTGGTAATGGTAATAGTATCAATTGTGATAATGGAGGTGGAAATAGTTGTCAAAGAGACTGTGTGAGGAAGATGGGTATGATGGTGGTGACAGTGAGACCCAAATGTTGATGATGGAGCTAGTTTGCTGGTGAAGGTGATGATGGCAATTGTAGAGGGGTGGTGAGCAGAGTAGTTGGGAGATAATAGATAATAGACAGATGAATAGATAGAAGACAAGTAGACAGATGATAGAGAAATAGATAATAGATAGATAATAAACAGATGGTTGATGGATACATAATACTTCTTAAATAATTTTGTTCACCAAAATGTTTTCAGATTTGTCCTCTCAGCCAGACTACAGCCAGAAACAAAGAGAAGCTAATCTTTCCTCAAAAATAAACATTCTCTGCATTAGATCAGGAAAAAAAAATGAAATAACCAAATCCTGGATACACCATTAGCTAGAAAAACTAACAAACTAGCGATTGTCAGACACCATTTGTAGTAATAGAATTCCAGCCTGAGCCTCCTCCTCAAAGATCTTCTAGAAAGAGCATTGGAGAGGGACAGGCATAAGAGGACTCTCTCTGATGTCAGGAGAGGGTCTGGGGATAGAAGGACCTTCTATTGGGTCCCAAGGCTATCTCCAAATTTAGAAATTAGCTAGAAGGACTCACAAGACTTAGCATACAGTTATTCTCGTAACTAAGATTTATTGTAGTAAAAGAATACAAAGCAAAATTGGCAAAAGGAAAATGTGCATGGGTAAAGTTTAGAGGAAATCAGCAGCAAGAGTCCAAGAGTCTTATCCCAGTGGAGTCACACAGGGCATGCTTCATTTCTCCAGGAACAGGTTGTGATAACACATATTAAATGTTGTCTACAAAAGAAGCTCATTAGACTCAGCACCCAAGGTTTTTATTGAGAGACAGTCATGTAGGCACTCTGCATAGCATGTACCAAAATTACAGACTCCCTGAAAGGAAGCAGGTGTTCAGCTAAACTACACTGTTGGTACAAACCAAAGACCCATTCTTATCATTATGGAAAGTTTTATATCAATGTAGGGAAGGGAACTGTTTACTATCCAAGTTCCAAGATGTCAATCAAGGGCCAACTTTGCAAGCAGGTCTTTCTAAGGATAGTAGGCTCATCCTCTCTGCACAGGCCTCCATGTAGGAGAGATGCTGAGAGCCCTGACTGAGAACAAATATTCCCCAAACATAGAAGACTTATGTAGAAAACGTCACAATGCTTTTTCAAGCAAAAGTGCAGTTGCAGCAGCACTGTCCTTGACCTCCTTAAGTTAGTGGATAATTATATAGCCTTGGGGATCTGCTTCCCCTGATTAAGAAAAGTCCAGCTGCATCACAAGCAGATGTGCTGCAAAATCTTTGTTTATCAGGGTGGCTACAAAGTGATGAGGCCTCCAGCAAAAACCAATGTAATTACCTGAAAATTGCATCTCATAAAAGAAATATCTGCAAATCAACTCTGCTTGTGTCATTGATTCATGTTTGAATTCCAGCACTTTCTGTGATAAAATAGGACTGGTATAAACTTTTTACAGCAAAATCTAATCTCATTACTTATTACTTAGTCAACTTAAGTAAGCCACTCTGAGTCTCAGAATGTTGTTTGGTTTATTTGAGGAGTGAATCCAAAGACCACAGAGTTGAGGTAATCACAGTCTTTGGGTCTTGCCCCACTCTTGTTAGTTCATACAAGGACCCCGTCTATGTCATTTTATAATTGTTACCTCTGCTTTTATCTCCTCTCTAATTCCCACACTGTCTACCAACAGCTGCACACATAAATGTGCTTGGTATATGTCTATAATAAATCTCTATCTAAATTTCTTAATCTGTAAAATGGACATCTGCCTTACTGGCCTCATTGTGTTTTTGTAAAGGTCAAAAAAAAAATGCCTAAAACAATCATCAAAAGCATCATGTAAATATCAGGCATGTTATTATATTAATTGTGACTGCCTTTCAGCCAAAAATAACTCCTAACATTTTCATTTTCGGTTTCATTATCATCCCTCCTGGTCAGACATAAATACCGGACCAAAGTGTTGGGTTGGTTCTTTTCTTCTGTTGTCCAAATTGTGTTGTCCAAAACAGATGGTGTAAGTCCTAACCTCTGGTACCCGTGAATGTAACCTTATTTGGAAATAGGGTCTTCGCAGATGTAATCCAGTTAAGATAATATCATACTGGATTAGGGTATGCCCTGTATCCAATGGCTGGTGTTCTTACAGGAGAAGGAAATTTGGAAACAGAGACTCAGAAAAGACACACAGAAACAATGCCATATGGTAACAGGCAGAGACCGGAGTGACGCATCTGCAAGCTGAGGAGTGGCAAGGATTTCCAGCAACATCCCAAGCTAAGAAAAGACAAGGAAGGAAACCTAGAGCCTTGGGAAAGAACAAAGCTCTCTCAGCATCTTGATTTTAAACTTCTAGCTTCCAGAACTGTGAAACAATAAAGTTCTGTTGTGTTAAGCCACCCAGTTTGTGGTCATTTATGACAGTTGCCCTAGGAAACTAATTACTCTTCCTAGCTCCACTACCATATCACTTAGTAGTTTTGGTCAAATCACTTCATCAGGCCCAGGTATGCATACTGTGGTCTAGAGATGAGATAGAATATGGATTAGCCTTGAGTCCATGGGTTTTGGAAGTAGTACAGTAGGACTGGAGCCATGCCCTAGGAACAGCCAAAAGAAGAATATGCTCTGTAGTGCACAGAAAATGTGGTTTCAATGCCATCCTCTCAGTGTCACGGATGAGAAAATAAAGACTGAAGGGATGAAATTCCTCAGCTCTGGTTACACAGTAAGTTAGTGGCAGAGCCAGAAGAGAGCTGGCCTCCCAAGTGTGGACCTTCTCCATTGAATGCAGGATGCTCTTTTCTGTCTGGCCCACAACATCAGGAAGATACAAAGAATGAAGGGAGAAAAACAACCTGTTAAGTTAACTAGAGCAAAGGAGCTTGCTGAAGGGTCATGAGGTGTGGGGCCTTTGGAACAGTGATAAGTCATCTGCCCAAGTTAGTGTCAGCAATAAAAGGTGGGAGGCTTTTTCAGTAGTCTCATTGCTTGGTTCACTATGATTTAAGACCAGACTCTGCTCTCCCATTAATTTTAACGCCAACTCAGTTTGAAGGGATTTACGACCAAGCAGTACAAAGAGTGATTTGAGTTACAGCTTGGCCTGGCTGTGTTCAGGAGACAAGGGCAGAATGTTTCATTTTCCAGACTGCTGACTTTCTTTTTAACTCTCCTTCCCTGAAAACATAAATAAAGGTGAGACATTGAAAAATGATCTTAGGTTTTTTGGTGTTTGAATCCTATTTAGAATTAAAAGAATAAAAGCTGAGCAATTTGAGAAAATAAAGAAAATAACCTGAGCCAACCTGCATGATGTCAAGGAGAGAGCTCTGGTCCAGGGGACCAGAAGTTGTGCTCTCTGCCCGCAACTCATTAAAGTGTTCTGGAAGCCATTTCCCCAACCCAGGGCGCTGCTTCCTCATCAGCACAAGAGCAGTACAGTGTAGTGGTCTCTCACCCAGGCTCTGGAGCCACAATATCTTTGATTCCAAGTCCTGACTGCAATGTTTATCAACTCTGTGAGGTTAAGCAAATCACTCAATCTCTCCATGCCTCAGTTTTTTAATCTGTATCATGAGACCAATAATAAAACCTACTCCATGAGGTTTATTAAAGAACAAAAGTTAGCACTTTTGATGTGCTGAGAACAGTTCCTAGCATAGTGCAAGTACTGTATGTGCTTGTTTGATGAAATTAAGGTGTTGAGCAAGAGGCACTCCAATGATTATTTTCTGCTTCCACACTCAAAGTTGGCTTCAGAGAAAATACAAGGAGGGGAGAAGGGAGGCGACAGGGCATAGAGACTGCTGAGGTTAGGCATCTTGAATGGGCTAGACAACTTGAGAGAAAGAGCACTAAATTTGAGTTGGAAGGCCTGTAACCTGATTCCTGCTTTACCAAGAACATACTGGTGTGGTCCTAAGCACATTTCTATGTCTGATAAAATTGGAAAGATTTAATGAGCTATGTTCAAGTTTGTTTCCAACACTGGAGTTATATAATTTGAAAACTGGGAACAGAAAACCAAACTATATAAGCACCAAAGTACACCAACCAATTTTCTAAGACCTTGCCTAATGCAAAGTTTTGGCAAAAGCTGGATTGGAGACAAATGCAAACCTATGGCAGAAGAAGGAATTCCTACTCCTTTTTCACAATCCAAATTTCGGGTCCCATGTGCTCATTTGTGCCTTCAGGAGAGGAAGATGGAGATAGCAAGGTCTGCAGAGCCTATATGAACTTACTTCGCCAAATGTTAGGTAAAGATGACTGAATAATGTTCCCCAGTGGATTGTGGATAGATGGACAGTGACTTCACTCATTAGTGAAATGCATCTCAATGATTGGCAGACACTGACCACACAGATAAGCCAGACCCCCTACCATTGGAGGAAACAAATAGAGGGTTGGTAAGAGGGTGACACAATGACCCCAGGTTTCTTCCAACATTCTTTACTTAAGGGAGAGGAAGTTTGGACCTCACTTCCTGGCTCTCCTGTATAGGAACAGCTTGGTTCCTTGTAACAAAATAATGAATATTCATATCACTACATGTAGTTAAAGGCAAGTTAACTCCATTGTAGGCTTTATCTGATTACAGCAGTAATCTGTTTATTGATGAGCCTGTGGGCACTAGAGCAATATCTTTAGAGTTAATCAGATTTGAATTCTAATCCTAATTTACTCACAAGGAAAGCTACTCAACCTCTTTGTGCCTCTGTTTACTCATCGATTAAAAAAAATGGAGATAATAATACTCTCTGCTTCATATGCATTTTGTGAGAGTTAAATTAAATAGTAATAATCTTTATTATAAAAACCACTTAATACAGTGCCTGAAACATGTGACAATAAGTTATAGTCATCATTATTTTTAAAGTCAATCTCTCAGAGACTTTAAAAATGCATCTGACTCACCTCCCTTTTTCATACCTAAGAATGATTGATGATTCCCTGTTTCATTATTTTACCTCTCTAGGGATCTCTAATTATAAATCGAGTATTTTATTTTCTATAGATTTAAACCAGTATTTCTCTTCTCTAAGAAGAGATGCCTAATGCTTTAATTTAAGGCCTTGAAGAAAAGTCTTAAATCCAGCAAGGGCAAGCAGATTCTCAGGGTTCTGCATGTCAATCTTCACAAAGATCCAAATGTCTCTGGAAAAATGGGCCAATCTCTTGCGATAAAAGCTGTAGATTGTGTAGCAAGAGATGGAAATTGTTCTAGAATTATCAGCTGGGAATTTCACTCTAGAGATTTATACCAAAGAGGAAGTGAAAAAGAAAAATATTTGAATGCAGTGCAAAGATTCTCCTATTACTCTGTGCGATATGTGTAGAAACTTGAAAATAATTCAAATATCTAACAATAATGTATCAATGTGGCTACATGTGCATTAATAGTCAAGTCAACTGCAACACAGCTAACTCTCTACATTCTCTAAAGTGTTTCCATTGCCGCCAGCCCAACTCATGCATTTATTCATTTAGCCGTTCCATCACCCAGGTATTTTTTTAATGCTTACTACACGACAGGTACTACGCTTGACATTGGGAATGTGATGGTAAATAAGACATGGTCCCTTCCCTAAAGATCTTAGTTTCTAATGAAGTAGCTAGAAAATTAATTAAATATGGAATTATAAGAAAGAATGGCAAAGCTTTAATCCAGTAAATCATGACAAATGAGTGGTTATGAGATTTTTAACCTTGGCAGTTTAGCTTCAGGTTTTCTCAATGTGCTGCTGGTCACTTAGCCTGTGGTCAAGCAGCAAGGGAGGGAGCTGGAGTTCAACTCTGTGCAATGTGAAGCTTCCGGGATCTTCATGCTTGATAACTATGTTCAGTGTGCACATGCTTTGTTTTAGATGCTTGTGGAACAGCATTTGGAGATCTGTAGTCAGCACTTAGAGCCACACATCTGGTAGTCAGGGGATGGATATAGCTGGAGACATGGACTTAGGAGTCAACAATAAGAAGAAGGTCACTCAGTCAAAGAAGAAGAGAACCCAAAGCAGAATTCCAGCACATCAATCTTCAACTAATAAGGAGATGGAATGGGGGTGGGAGGAGAGAAACAAAAACAAACAAAAAAACAGAAGAAGGAAGAGGTCCCTCCTCCTCTTTACAATTACCACGTAAAAAGAAATTTTGGACAGAGGTGAAGGTATCTGACATAATTGTTATTAATAGCAAGTAAATTTCTGGAAATTTAATTATATTTCTCCACTTTTCCACTATCCTCTGGTAAAAATATAAAACCAGTTGCAAATAACTATGAAGAGTCTAAAATTTATTCTATTTACAAGGGAACAAGTTAGCCTGGCACAGCTTCACTGATGCTGACAAAAGGGTCAAAGACCAAGGACTTTATTACTCACAGTAATAGCAACACCAAAACTAGAAGAATTTCCTTGGGTGAAATCCCTTAAGTCCCAATTCCCACTGCATGGCAAAAATAGAGTCCAAGTGACACCTGTACCTGTGGTGAGTTGGGGGAGGAGTCCTGAACTAAAGGACCTGAGTCTTTGTTAATCGGTACTAAGCATGCCTAACTTTTGCTCTGGAAAAAGATAATCATTATCTCCCAACGCTGTAATCAAACCTTCTCTTGGCTTCCAAAGGAGACACCATCTCCATCTTCTAAAGTTGTTTGCTATGGAGACATTCTATGGAAAATAATACAGACTTCTGCTTTCTGGTCTGAAATGGAATGGACTAATAAGCTGTCATTTAGTCCACGCAATGGAAAATAAGTGAAAAATGAAATTGAAAATCAACAACTATTCTTAGATCCACCAGAAAATTGAGATCACATGGCAAACTATAGCACCCAAAATTTGAGAGACAGACAGATACAGAGAACCACAAAGTACAAGAGCTGAGAGCCAGGAACAGAAGCCCTCTGCTAGAGCAGGATCCTGGTAGGAAAACATAAACTGTAAGTAATCAATTGCTGGAGGCTCAAAGTCAGCAGGCTTGAGAATTAAAACATTAAGTGGGACCAGTATAAGGATGACCCCCACAGTTTCCTGAGTTTTAACTCCCAGAGAAACATGCCCTATACTTCTTGCATAGGGAGGGGAAAAAGTAACCCTTTTGAAATATATCTAGAACATTCTGGTCTCCAAAAACAAAAAAAACAAAAAAAAAACCTCCTTAAGAGAAACCATTTTAGCAGGGTCTGAGCACCTTGGATTTTACCAGAGCCTAACTGACATGAGAGAAGGAAAATATCCAATTCTAGCTTCCTCCAGGCTTCCTATGTCACATAGAAGGAGGGGGACAGAGAAGCATTTGTGAAGGTCATAGCCTGGAGGCAAAGCTCAAAGATCTGATAATAGGACTATACATGCTTTCTCTCCCCTTCAAGCTACCTCCTATCAACAGGGCTCCTGTGTAACAGGGAATCCTAACTGAAAGAACTGCAAGTCTCAGATCTTATTTAAGAAGCCTTTAGGGAAAACCAAATATAATAGGGGAGATAAAATGAGGCCTGCAGAAATTTTAGTGCCTGACACTTGTAACTATAGCAAATGGTGAACACAGCCTAATTCCTAGCCAGATAAGTATAACTTTACACTAAAGGCCTATTTACCTCAGTGCCTTTTACCTAGTATGTCATGTCCAACTTTTGACCAAACATTCAAGGCATACTGAAAGGCAAAGTACACAGTTTGAAGAGACAGAGAAAGAATCAGAAATAGGATCAAATATAGCGGAGAGGCTGGAATTATTAGACCAGAAATTTAAAATAACTATAATTAATACACTAAGAGATATAACAGAAAAAGTGGACACGATGAAATAACAAATGAGTAATGTAAGCAGAGAGATGGAAACTCTAAGAAAAAAATAACAACCAAATTCCACAAATCAGAAACTCAAAAACATAAATGAAGAATACTTTTAATGGATTTATCAATAAATAGGACACAAGCAATAAAAGAATCAGTGGGCTTGAAGAAATGTCAAAATAAACTTCCCAATTTGAAAAGCAAGGAGAAAATAATTTTTTTTAAAACAGATCAGAACCTTCAAGAACCGCGGGACAATTAAAAAAGATGTAACTAATATATGTATAATGGGAATATCAAGAGTAGAAAAAACACAGAAATAAATAGAATAAATATTTGAATTCTTCAAATATGAGAATTTCCCAAAGTTAATGACAGATATCAAACCACAGATTCAAGAAACTCAGAGAAAACTAAGAAAGATAAATATCCCTCCCCAAAAAACTACACTTAGACATACAATATTCAGACTGCTAAGAATCAAATACAAAGAGAAAATTCTGAAAGAAACAGGTGGCTAAACACCTTACTTGAGTACAATGATAAAAATTACATTGGAATTCTCATCAGAAGCCATTTAAGTACAAAGAGAATATAGTGAAATACTAAAGTTGTGAAAGAAAAAAAACCTACCAACATAGAAATTCTATATCCCGAAAATTATCCTTCGAAAGTAAAATAGAAATAAAGACTTTCTCAGACAACAGTTGAATGTGTTGCCAGTAAACACAACTTGCTAGAAATGTCGAAAGACCTTCAGGAAGAAGGAAAATTATGTAGGTCAGAAATTCATACCTACACAAAGAAAGGCAGAGTATTAGAGAAGGAATAAGTGAAGGTAAAATAAAAACTTTTAATTTTCATACTCTTAGTAGATCTAACAGATAAAGTTTGTTCAAAATAATAACAGCAACAACGTTTTCAGAGATTATACTTTATGAATAAGTAACATGAATGACAGCAATGTTATAAGGAACAGGGAGGAGATATTGAGAACATGCTGTTATGAGGCACTTGTAGTACCCATGAAGCAGTATAGTGTTATTTGAAAGTAGACTTGGATTTGTTGTAAATGTTGTTATTGCAAACTCTAGGGCAAGCACTGAAAAAAAAAAAAGCTTGAAAGAAGCACAATTGATATTCCAAGAAAGAAGAGAAAATTGAATCATATAAAATGCCCAAGTAAACCAAAAGAAGGCAGCAAAATAGTGAAAGAGAGAAAAAAAGAGAGAAAGAGAGAAAGAGAGAAAGAAAGAAAGAAAGAAAGAAAGAAAGAAAGAAAGAAAGAAAGAGCCATAGCAAATAGAAAGCAGTAACAAATCCAAGTAGATATTATTCCAACTGTATCAGTAGTCACTTTACGTGTTCTAAATATGCCATTAAAATACAGACTGTCAGAGAGGATTGAAAAATAAGACCCAACTATGTGTTGTCTAGAAGAAACCCAATTTAAATACAAATACATAGATGGAGTAAGATATATTATGCTAACATTAATAAAAAGAAAACTAAAGTAGCTATATTAATTTCGGACAAACCTGACATCAAAGCAAGGAAAATTGCCATAGATAAAGAGAAGCATTACATGATAAAGGAGTCAGTTCTTCAAGAAGACATAACAATCCTTAACGTGTATGTGTCTAACTACAGATCATCAAAATACATGAGGCAAAACTGATAGAACTTCAAGGAGAAATAGATAAATCCACTATTACAGCTGGAGACTTTAACAGCCTTCTACCATTAATGGACAGATACAGCAGCCAAAAAAAATAAGAAAGGACATAGTTTAACTGAACGGCACCATCAATCAACAGGATCTTATTGACATTTACAAAATGCTTAATGAAACAACAGCAGAATACACATACTTCTCAAGCTCCCACAGAACATTCACCAAGATAGGCTACAATCAGAGCCATAAAGTATAGACTAACAATTTAAAAGAATAGAAATCATACAATTTCTGCTCTCGGACAAAAATATAATTAACAGAACTCAGTAACAGAAAGTTAGCTAAAAATTCCCCAAATACTTGAAGATAAAACACACTTCTTCATGACATAAGATCAAAAATAAGTCTTCAGATAAATCTTAAAGTATTTTGACCTAATACAAATGAAAATACAATTTTTTTATTATACTTTAAGCTCTAAGGTACATGTGCACAACGTACAGATTTGTTACATATGTATACATGTGCCACGTTGGTGGGCTGCACCCATTAACTCATCATTTACATTAGGTATATCTCCTAATGCGATCCCTCCCAACTACCCCCACCCCACGACAGGCACTGGTGTGTGATGTTCCCCTTCCTGTGTCCTAGTGTTCTCATTGTTCAGTTCCTACCTATGAGTGAGAACATGCGGTGTTTGGATTTTTGTCCTTGCGATAGTTTGCTGAAAATTATGGTTTCCAGCTTCATCCATGTCCCTACAAAGGACATGAACTCATCCTTTTTTATGACTGCATAGTATTTCATGGTGTATATGTGCCACACTTTCTTAATCCAGTCTATCACTGATGGACACTTGGGTTGGTTCCAAGTTTTTGCTATTGTGAATAGTGCTGCAATAAACATATGTGTGCACGTGTCTTTATAGAACCATGATTTATCATCCTTTGGGTATATACCCAGTAATGGGATGGCAGGGTCAAATGGTATTTCAAGTTCTAGATCCCTGAGGAATGCCACACTGTCTTCCACAATGGTTGAACAAGTTTACAGTCCCATCAACAGTATAAAAGTGTTCCTATTTCTCCACATCCTCTCCAGCACCTGTTGTTTCCTGACTTTTTAATGATCGCCATTCTAACTGGTATGAGATGGTATCTCATCGTGGTTTTGATTTACATTTCTCCGATGGCCAGTGATGATGAGCATTTTTTCATGTGTCTGTTGGCTGCATAAATGTCTTCTTTTGAGAAGTGTCTGTTTATATCCTTCAACCACTTTTTGATGGGGTTGTTTTTTTTGTTTTTGTTTTTTTTTCTTGTAAGTTTATTTTCTCTGTAGATTCTGGATATTAGCCCTTTGTCAGATAAGTAGATTGCAAAAATTTTCTCCCATTCTGTAGGTTGCCCATTCACTCTGATGGTAGTTTCTTTTGCTGTGCAGAAGCTCTTTAGTTTAATTAGATCCCATTTGTCAATTTTGCCTTTTGTTGCCTATGCTTTTGGTGTTTATACATGAAGCCCTTGCCCATGCCTATGTCCTGAATGGTATTGCTTAGGTTTTCTTCTAGGGTTTTTATGGTTTTAGATCAAACATTTAAGTCTTCAGTCCATCTTGAATTAATTTTTGTATAAGATGTAAGGAAGGGATCCAGTTTCAGCTTTCTACATACGGCTAACCAGTTTTCCCAGCACTATTTATTAAATTGGGAACCCTTTCCCCATTTCTTGTTTTTGTCAGACTTGTCAAAGATCAGATGGTTGTAGATGTGCGGTATTATTTCTGAGGGCTCTGTTCTGTTCCATTGATCTATATCTCTGTTTTGGTACCAGTACCATGCTGTTTTGGTTACTTTAGCCTTGTAGTGTAGTTTGAAGTCAGGTAGCATGATGCCTCCAGCTTTGTTCTTTTGGCTTAGGATTGTCTTGGCAATGCAAGCTCTTTTTTGGTTCCATATGAACTTTAAAGTAGTTTTTTCCAATTCTGTGAAGAAAGTCATTGGTAGCTTGATGGGGATGGCACTGAATCTATAAATTACCTTGGGCAGTATGGCCATTTTCATGATATTGATTCTTCCTATCCATGAGCATGGAATGTTCTTCCATTTGTTTGTGTCCTCTCTTATTTCATTGAGCAGTGGTTTGTAGTTTTCCTTGAAGAGGTCCTTCACATCCTTTGTAACTTGGATTCCTAGGTATTTTATTCTATTTGAAGCAATTGTGAATGTGAGTTCACTCATTATTTGGCTCTCTGTTTGTCTGTTATTGGTGTATAAGAACGCTTGTGATGTTTGCACATTGATTTTGTATCCTGAGACTTTGCTGAAGTTGCTTATCAGCTTAAGGAGATTTGGGGCTGAGACGATGGGGTTTTCTAAATATACAATCATGTCATCTGCAAACAGGGACAATTTGACTTCTTCTTTTCCTAATTGAATACCCTTTGTTTCTTTCTCCTGCCTGATTGCCCTGGCCAGAACTTCCAACACTATGTTGAATAGGAGTGGTGAGAGAGGGCATCCCTGTCTTGTGCCAGTTTTCAAAGGGAATGCTTCCAGTTTTTGCCCATTCAGTATGATATTGGCTGTGGGTTTGTCATAAATAGCTCTTATTATTTTGAGATATGCTCCATCAATACCTAGTTTACTGATAGTTTTTAGCATGAAGGGCTGCTGAATTTTGTCAAAAGCCTTTTCTTCATCTATTGAGATAATCATGTGATTTCTGTCTTTGGTTCTGTTTGTATGCTGGATTATGTTTATTGATTTGCATATGTTGAACCAGCCTTGCATCCCAGGGATGAAGCGCACTTGATCATGGTGGATAAGCTTTTTGATGTGCTGCTGGATTCAGTTTGCCAATATTTTATTGAGGATTTTTACATCGATGTTCATCAGGGATATTGGTCTAAAATTCTCTTTTTTTGTTGTGTCTCTGCCAGGCTTTGGTATCAGCATGATGCTGGCCTCATAAAATGAGTTAGGGAGGATTCCCTCTTTTTCAATTGATTGGAATAGTTTCAGAAGGAATGGTACCAGCCCCTCCTTGTACCTCTGGTAGAATTCGGCTGTGAATCCTCCTGGTCCTGGACTTTTTTTCGTTGGTAGGCTATTAATTATTGCTTCAATTTTGGAGCCTGTTATTGCTCTATTCAAGGATTCAGCTTCTTCCTGGTTTAGTCTTCCAAGGGTGTATGTGTCCAGGCATTTATCCATTTCTGCTAGGTTTTCTAGTTTACTTGTGTAGAGGTGTTTATAGTATTCTCTGATGGTAGTTTGTATTTCTGTGGGATCGGTGGTGATATCCCCTGTATCATTTTTTTATTGCATCTATTTGATTCTTCTCTATTTTCTTCTTTATTAGTCTTGCTAGCCATCTATCAATTTTGTTGATCTTTTCAAAAGGGCAGCTCCTGGATTCATTGATTTTTTGAAGGGTTTTTTCATGTCTCTATCTCCTTCAGTTCTGCTCTGATCTTAGTTATTTTTTGCCTTCTGCTAGCTTTTGAATGGGTTTGTTCTTGCTTCTCTAGTTCTTTTAATTGTGATGTTAGGGTGTCAATTTTAGATCTTTCCTGCTTTCTCTTGTGGAAAATACAATTTCTCGTAATATGTGGGATGCAGTGAGAACAGTACCCAGAGGGAAATATATAGCATTGAATGCATATATTAAAAAAGAAGAGAGACCTAAAGTCAATAACCTAAGCATCCATCTAAGAAATTTTATTAAAAAAGAGCAAATTAAATCCAAAGTAAAAAGAAGGGGCTGCACTTGGTGGCTCATGCCTATAATCCTAACAATTTGGAAGATTGCAGAAGGAAGATTGCCTGAGGCCCCAGAGTTCAAGACCAACCTGGGTGAGACTTTGTCTCTACAAAAAAGATTGAAAATAGAAAGGGATAAAATAAATATTAAAAATTATAGCTGAAATCAATAAAATTGAAAACAGGAAATCAAATAGAGAAAATTTTAAAAACCAAGATCTGATTCTCTGAAAAAATCAATTAAATTGATAAACCACTAGCCAAGCAAGCTAAGAAAATAAAAGAAATAAGATACAAATTATTAATATCAGAAATGAAAGAGGGATCTATGACATTGCAGAAATTAAATAAATAATAAGGAAATTATTTTTAAAAAACCTCCATACCCAAATTTGATAACTTACATAAAAGGGACCTATTCTTTGAAAGACAAAATCTACCAAAACTCAAAGAGAAATAGAGAATCTGAATAGGTCTATTTCTATTAAAGAAATTGAATCAATAATTAATATTCTTTCAAAAGAGAAAGCACCAGGCCCAAATGGGTTCACTGCCGAGTTTTACCAAACCTACAAGGAAGAAATTGTGCCAATTTCTGCAATCTCTTCCAGAAGACAGAAGCAGAAAGAATACTTCCTAACTCATTCTGTGAGCATTACTCTAATACCAATTCCAAAGACATTACAAGGAAAGAAAACTACAGACTCATGAGCAGAGATGCAAAAGTCCTCAACAATACGTTGACAAAATCCAACTCTCTGTATATACATAGTTTAAATATATATATATATTTAATATATAATTAAATATATATATTAAATATATATATTTATATATATAATTATATATATAATTATATATATATAATTATATATATATAATTATATATATATTAAATTTATATATATATTTAATATATATATATATATATTTAAAAATTATACACTATGGCTAAGCAAAATTTATTCCAGATATACAAAACTGGTTTAAACATCAAAAAATCAATTAACGTAATCCATCACATCAATAGATTAAAGAAGAAAAGTCACAGGATCCTATCAACAGATGCAGGAAAAGCATTTGACAAAATCCGACACCCATCCATAATAAAAACTGTTAGCAAATCAGGAATAAAGGGGAATTTCCTCAACTTGATAAAGAATATGTACAAAAAACCTACATCTAACATTATACCTAAGGGTGAGAAACTAGATGCTTTCCACTAAGATCTGTAAGAAGGTAAAGATGTTCCTTCCCATCACTGGTATTCAATATCATATTGGAAGTAATAGCTAGCACAGTAAAATAAGAAAATGAGATTTTAAAGTACACAGATTAGGAAAAAAGGCATAAAATTGTCTTTGTATATTTACGACATGATTGCTTATTTAGAAAATCTCAAAGAATCAATAATAATAAAAAATTTCTGGAAGTAATAAGCAACTATACAGTGGTTCCAATATATAAGGTCAATATATCAAAGTCAATTTTTTCCTATATTCCAGCAAAGAACAGAAGTTTAAAATTAAAAACCTGTATCATTTATGTTAGCATTAAAAAATAAAATACTTAGGTATAAATCTAACAAAATACATACAAGAACATTATCAGGAAAACGACAAACCTCTGACAAAAGAAACCAATGATCTAAATAAATGGAGAATTATTCCATGTTCATGGATAGGAAGACTCAATACTGTTAAGATGTCTGTTTCTCCCAGGTAGATTTATAAATTTAATGCAATCTCAATTAAAATCCCAGCAAATTATTTTGTGAATATCGACAAACTGATTCTCAGGTTTATATAGAAATATAAATGACCCCAAATAGCCAGCATCATATTGAAGGAGATAAACTAAGTCAGAGGATAGACACTGCTCAACTTCAAAACTTACTATAAAGCTAGAGCAAGCAAAACAGTGTGCTATCGGCAAAGAACAGACAAGTAGATCAGTGGAGCAGAATAGAGATCTCAAAAATAGACCCACAGAAATATAATCAACTGATTTTGCCAAAGAAACAAAGGTGATTCAATGGAGAAAGGCAAGTCTTTTCACAAAATGCGGCTGAAACAACTGCACATATACAATGTAAAAAAATATAATAAATCTAGACACTGACCTTACACCTTTCACAAAAATTAATTCCAAATGAATCATAATTCTAAATGTAAAACATGATACAATAAAACTCCTCGAAGATAACATAGGTGAAACGTATATGACCTTGGATTTGGCAATGGCTTTTTAGATACAGCTCCCAAAGGCATGATTTCTGAAAGAAATAATTGATAAGTGGGGCTTCATTGAAATTAAAGAATTTTGCTTGTGAGGCAGACATTGTGGATGCAAAGACAAATCATAACTGGTAAAATATGTTTGCAACACACATACCTGATAAAGGACTGATATCCAAAATAAACAACTCCCAAATGTCAACAATAAGAAAACAACCCAATTGAAACATGGGCAAAAGATCTGAACAGATACCTCACCAAAATAAATACTGATGGCAAATAAGCACATGAAAAGATGCTCACTATCATGTGCCATTAGGGAATTACAAATTAAAGCAACAATAAGATACCACTACACACCCATTAGAATGGCCCACTTTGAAACTATACCAGACATTATTGCAAACGAGGAAAGAAACTGCCTATATTCGGACTATTTGGTCTCTACTGACAGAAACCCATTTCAGATAGGTAAAGTGCAATTGAAATATACTGGTTGAAATAGCTGGAAAGAATACTTAGGTAGCTTGTAAACTACAAGAGTGACTCTCAGAAACAAGAGCCTTATTTCGCAAGACCTTTTTCTTCCTCCATTGTCTTATTTCTATTTGCCCCAGCATACCCTTTTACCTACTGAAGTATCTGATAAGTGCTCCCAAATAATGGCAACTTTATTCCTAAGAGTCTGAACAAAGAAAGAATCAAAACAAACGAACAAACAACAAATGTCCTAAGGTTGACCCAAATACCATTTTTGTTATTGAGAAAGGCTAGGTGAGAGGATGTTGTTTAACATGGAAGGCAAATGGGACTGTGAATTTCAGAATTAGGTAGATTTACTCACCCAGACAGCCCTGGGTGGGCTATTTTGTCTCCGGCATGGCATGCAGCTGGTTTCCAAGAGGACGAAGAGCAGAAAAGGAGGAAGCAGTTTGCCTTTCTGCCCTGCCCCTAGAGGAGCAAAGCTCAATGTAGGGTTTCATTTACCTAGGTTGTCTTCCCATACCTACCAGGTCAGATGTAGTTCAGCTTCCCTGAGACTGAGTGCGTGAGGGTGAAAAGCCAAGAGTGTTTATGGGAAATTCCTTCCTCATGGCAACCATAGGGGTAGAGACAAGAAGCTTCTCCTCTATCACATCTATAGTCCCACTTTCTCTATGTGGTGAAAGTATGGTACCAGCAGCTTTAGACGTCTTTCCTCATACTCTTCCAGGACAATGAAAACATCTTTATCTCAATGTCATAACAATCCCACAAAATAGATCTGATTGACCTTGCATAGGCCACCTGCCAATCCCTACTACAATTACTATATCCAAGAGAATGGGACCTAGTGGTTGGCTATGCCTGGATCGGCACCCATCCCTGAATATGGATGAGCAGGGACTATTTCCAGAAGAAAAGAGATATGAAAATTTGCTGAAGAATCTGTAATGCTCACCATTTTGAGTAGTGAATTCGGAAATACACAAACATTGTTACATCTGACCTCTAAAGCCACCCTGTGATAGGTTAAAAAGAAAAGGCAATAGTACCAGTAATTTAGATTGAATGGCCTGGCACATTGTAGGTGCTCAATAAATGTTTCATGGATGCATACACAAATGGGAACAAACATCCAACCCTGTGAGATTGACACTACTATCCCCATTTTACAAAGGAAAATAGGATCAAAGAGGTTTAAAAACTGTTCAAATTTACAAAGATAGAAAATGGAGGACCCCAGGATTCAAACCCAGGCCTCATAGCAAGGCACACTGTCTGGGGGATTACTACCAGTCAGTACCAAAATTTGGGTAGTCAGTGCTTACTCATAGTCTCCATGTTATCCCTAAGTTGCCTTTTCTCCCTCACTCCATATACTGAAGTTACTAAGAAGAAAACTTCTACTCTGAATCCTAACTGGCCCCTTCCAAGTGATTTCTCAAATCTTAAGATTCTGATCTAATAGGAACCGAGTGGGACTCAGAAATCTGCAGTTTGGTCTCAGCTATGATGTGGGAACTCATAAAGAGGTCTGCAAAGCCACCATCTGGTCACCACAACTTTCAATGGCCTTGTCTTTAATTATGCTGCCTTTCAAATCTTGCCTAAGTTCATCTCATTGATAGTCTACCAAGAACTACCCAAGAAAAAGAGCTGGGGTGGTGCGTTGACCAAGATAATCCAATCCCCTCCCACATGCAGACACAAACACCTCCGTATCCACTTTCAGGGGACATTTGGGTGGTCTGCACCCATTCATGGATGATCACTGATTAGGAATCTTCAAAATTAGGTAGAAATTGCCAAACAAAAGACAACATTCCAAGTATAGAGACAAGGCATGGAGAAAGCCATTGCCTTCATTGCATATGAATGCTTCAATTCCAGCTATAACATTTCTGCAAACTGGTAGTTTATACCTTCAGGTGTGAGCAATGTGCTTCTCTGATTGTGTAGACCATTTATATTGACCCTAAAGCCATCTACCTCTTGCTTCTACTGACTGGTCCTGGTTTAATCCTAAACCACAAATATATTAAATCTAAGCATTATTCCAAATGGTGGTCCTGCAAATATTTGAAGGCACTGGTCACATTCTCTGGAGGCTTCTCTTTTCCAGACTATTACCAACTTCAAGCATGGCTTATTTGACATGGTTGGAGTCCCTTGATGAGCTCAGCCTCCTTGTATTTACCCAATAAATATTTATCAGATATTTTTGATTGCAGGAAACTAAATACTTTCCAGAGAAAGAATTAGACATTTTGGTTTCCAGTACTTGCTCTGCGCCTTAGCTCTAGATGACCTTGGAGAAATTTATCTCATTAACACCATCAGAGGATCTTGTTAGAATCTCTAAATTCCATTCTATGGCACCATGCATCTCTTCCATCTAGAGCTCTTTCCTCTTTTCCCCTTGTCACTAAATCATTCTGTTTTCTTCCTGGTCTTTCTGATCCCTCTGGCTGTCTATTCCCTCTTGCGTGTTGTTTATGTTTCACAGGTTCATTATGGTTTTGGGTTTTTTTTCTCCTTATATCTCTCTCAGTCTTCCTTTCTGTCTCCCTGTGTCTTTCTCACCTTGGAGAACAGTGAATAAACAAAGGTTTGAGGGAGGGAAAAAAATCAAAATCAGGACAGGTCACCTCTGGGTGAAATTCCCAGCAGCCAATGGCAAGTTTTCTGCCAACCAAATTCAGCCCTGTTAATTTGCTCTATCCATCCAGATTCCCAGACCATAGCCTTTTCCTCCAAACTAGCAGGTGACATAAGACTTGCGAGGTCGGGGGTACTGGAAAAGTTACCGTGCCAAAAACTAATGGCCTATGAAATGAAAATGCTCACCTCTCCACATGGTCACCTCACAGTGGGAACCTGCAGCTGGCCTAGGCCAATGCTGGGGGAAAGCAGGAGAAGACTTGTCCCAGATCTGAGTCAACAGAGAAGACCAGGAAAGACTGCCAAATGCAAATAGCTCAGGCCAATATTCTTTCCTCACTTGTGTCATCTGACCCTCCATATATGCCCACAGTATGAGATTCAAAGGTCCCCAAAGAGTCAATGGATGTGAGTTTGATTCACAGTTTTGCCAATAATTGACTATGACCTTGGGTCCTTGGGTAGGTCACTTCCCCTCTCTGGGTCATCATGGTTTCATCTATAAAGGGAGAAGCACAAACTCATCATCTATTTCTAGAGTTGCTTTAATTGTTAGGTTGTTGTAAAGGGATTTGGCCAATTTTGTTTTCATGTAATTTTGATATCTGCTGCCTATCCATCAACATTTGTAGTGCTTTTCCATAGGATTAAAAAGCCAAGCAAAATGAAAAACAATCAGGGAAAGTAAAGTTACGAGAAAAAATATGTATTCCCCCATTCTTACAAAGAAATCTAGTAGTTACAAAGGAGACAGAAATTTACACTCCCTCTTTGAGCTATGCAGATATCTGATCTGCAGGGGCTGTCCCCAAAACCCTATGTTTTCTCAATATACTAAATGCTCAGTATACTAAATGTACCACTCATGGTACTCGTCCCTTCTGCCTCAAACTACTGGCCCATGTGCAATTCCCTCCTCAGGGAAGGAGCACTACCAGTCTTTGCTCAGAGGAGAATAACTGAACCAAGAAGGAAATCTGATCCAAAATGTCCCATCAATAGCCTGGTCAGTGATCCCTGAAGTAGCCTGGAGCAAAAACCTGAAGGAGGGAAAGAGTAATCAGCAAAGTCAGTTACACAAGTCTCCTCTGCAATTTGCTATGGAGGTGACTGAGAATACTGGCCAGTAAGTAAGAGAATGAGTCAGAGAGACAGAAAGAAATAGAGGTACCTAGAAACTATGTAATTAATGAGAAAGACAGACAATAGCCATCCCTGTAGCCAGGGTGCTCCTGGCAGCATCTCAGGTTAGCAACATTTCAATATGCAGTAATCCTTACCATACCCTCTCTTTCTTAAGGCATCCTGAAGGGAGCAGACCACTCGTGGGAGACTGTGAAAATAGCCTTCTGGTAGAATTTGACTTGATGCTAATAATTCAAGGCCTTGTAGCATCAAGCCTGAGTGACTTAAATGTACTACTAAGATTCCAGGATAGGTGAGACAAAAAACACTGACTTCTCATCTATTTAAGCTAGTTTGAGCTGAGGTTCTGTTGTATGTAAATAATACTGTTTGACTCCAAGCACTTCTGTTTTCCAGATTTGTAATCTGAACAAAAGAAGTCAGCTACTCATCTGTATCAGGGAAATGATAGTAGTTGAGAGAACTCTTGTGAAGAATGAGTATTGCACACATCTCAGGACCTGGCATGGAGTTTGCAGTCCACAGCACATACACCCACTATTATACATCCCAAATTTTTATTACTGATACAGAAGGTAGGCAAGGAAGTGCTCGGAAGGGAGAAGGATGTGGTCCCTGGTGAGGACTCCACGCCTGGTCTGTGCACAGGGACCCAGATGCAGACAGGCACTTCTGCCTTGGCACCCAAATGTTGCATTTCCCAAGACCACCCTGGCCTGCCACATCCCCATCCTGCACCTGTAAAAACCCCAACACCCTAGCAGGCAGACACACAAAAAGCTGGACGTTGAGGGAAACACATCAGCCAAGAAACACACTAGCGGCTGGATGTCGAGAGGACGTGGAGAGCACACTGGTAGATGCCGGTGTGCTGGCAGGCCATCAACTGGGGGAACGATGTAGAGTTTGACCTGGAAAGGCAGAGGAGAGCCCAGGAGGCTGAGTGGTCCAACTCCAGGGGAAAACCATCTCCCTTCTGGCTCCCCCATCTGCCGAGAGCTACTTCTACTCAGTAAAACCTTGCACTCATTCTCCAAGTCAATGTGTGATCCGATTCTTCCGGTACACCAAGGCAAGACCCTCGGGAGGCAGAAAGCCCTCTGTCCTTGGAATAAGGCAGGGGTCTGATTGAGCTGACTAACACAAACTGCCTACGGATGGCTTAACTAAAAGCACCCTGTAACACACACCCACTGGGGCTTCAGTTGTAAACATTCACGCCTAGACACTGTGGAGCCCCACAGCCTGCCTGTCTGTATCCTCCCCTAGAGGTTTGAGCAGTGGGGCACTGAAGAAGTGAGCCACACCCCCATCGCACACCCTGAGAGGGGGACAAGGGAACCTTTCCAATTTCACTATTGCATATACTATTGATATAAATTGGGGGACAAAGAGTTGTTTTCCATTATTTTATATTTTTGAACATTTATTTTTTTTTCCATTTTTGCATCAAGCTAAAAACTACAGAATCAAGTCATATGAAAAACAATAATGGTCTCCTCAGTCAAGACAAGGATTACCACTTCTATTTAAATATGAATGTAAATACGTTGCAAAGGGTAGGATATTTTAATGGGTTATGTAGTGGTTATGTTGTGTAAGTGCTCAGTTGCCTTTCTCTTGGTGGTGATATCCGTATTTTCCTAAAAAGAACCATCCCCTTCCCAAACCTCAGTTTCTATCTTTGGTACCCATGGTGGGGATATGACTTAGGTCCGGCCAGTCAGAATATTAGATACACCTGCCTCAGTCATCAGTCTAGAAATAATGATGTGACCTACACAGAGGCAATCAGTCAGATAATCACTGCTGGGGTTGATGAGAGAGAGGCTACATCTCTATCATTTACATATACATATTCCATGGTGTATATGTAAATGATATACATATTCACCATGGAATACTACATGGTCATAAAAAGAGAATGAGATTGTGTCCTTTGCAGAAACAGGGATGCAGCTGAAGGCCATAATCCTAAGCAAATTAACACAGGAAGAAAAAAACAAATAGTGAATAGTCTCACATGGGAGCTAAACATTGACTACACATGGACACAAAGATAGGCACCACAGACTCTGGGGACTGCTTGAGCAGGGAGGGTGGGAGGGGAGCATGGGTTGGAAGGCTACCTATTAAATACTGTGCTCACTACCTTGGTGATGAAATTATTCATACAGCAAGTCTCAACAGCACACAATTTGCCCATGTAACAAACTTTCACATGTACCTTCTGAACCAAAAATGAATGTAGAAAGAAAAAAAAAGAGTTTCTCCATTTATGAAATATAGACAATGAACCTACTTCTTCCAGATTATAATAAGAAGCAAACGATATAATGTATGTGAACATACATAGTGAACCCTAATGCCACTGTATAAATGAAAGCGATTGAAATGGTGATAATTTCTCTAGTCCAGATTTTTCCAAGGCACTAAAGGTGGCTCTTGACATCCCCTAATTAGTCCCTGTGTGCCCTTGAGGCAGCGAAGGACACAATACAGGATGTGGGATGTGGCTCTAGACCAGACAGCCTAGTCTCAGAGAGAGTCTCCACTTCTGCTGTGCCAGCTCAGCAAATCAGCTCCAGGATTTGGCCCAGATGCCAAGATTCTCGCCTCTCAGCCCTCACTGGAGCTTCCTGCACACTCCGACTTTAGTCCTGTGACTGCTGCAGCTGCTCCCCAAAGAACATCTTAAAATACAGTCTAGGCTAAGCAGGGGGGGCAGCTTTGCATCTGCTTTCTGCCTCCACTGAGGGGCAAGGACAGTTGAATTTGAAAAGACGATTCTCCGATCTTGCCCAAACCTCAGCTTGCCCTTTCTCAGCAGTTATTCAGTTACTGAAGCCGAAAATCTGACATTCCTCTCTCTCTCCTTACCTATCTACGTCTTGCCCATCAGCAAGTTCTGTTGGCATTACCTACAATTGCCTCTTAATACAATTGCTTATTTCAGACTCCATTGCTGTCCCCTACCACCAGCCAAGTCATCATCTTGCTTGGGTTGTTGTAATGCCTCTTAACTCGCCTCTCTGTTTGTAGTCTGTAATCTGTTCTCCAAAAGAAGCTAGAGAGTAGTCTTAAAATAAAATCAACTTAGAATTACCTTCTGCATAGAACACGGCAATAACATTCTATTGTAATTAGACTGAAGTCCACAACATTTGCTCTGGTGGCCCCTGCCTCGCTCTCTGGTAACCCTCTGTTTCCCTACCCTCCAACCACATTGGTCTCCTTTCTGGTCCTCAAACAGGCCAATCTTGTAACAACCTCATGCCTTTATACTTTATACTTTTCATTGCTCCAGCTTTCACAGGATGGGCACTCAGTGAGTGTTCATGATGGATAGAAGGATGGATGGATGGATGGATGGATGGATGGATGGATGGATGGACGGATGGATGGATGGGTGAATGGATGAACAGACAGAAAATAAAGTGGCTCCTATAACCTCCAAGGTTTTCTTTTCAGAAATACCACTTTTTGTGGACTGGGAGTTTTTAGGAACTTGGATCAATAAAGTCAAGGGAAGTCGGAGGATTGAGAAATCCAATTTTTAAAATTAATTATTATTTTTTATAATTATTTTATTTATGTTCCAGGGTACATGTGCAGAATGGGTAGGTTTGTTATATAGGGAAATGTGTGCCGTGGTGGTTTGCTGCACCTATCAACTCATCACCTAAGTATTAAGCCCAGCATGCATTAGCTCTTTTCCCTAATGCTCTCCCCCCGCACCCTCCTCCGACAGGCCCCAGCAAGTGTTGTTCCCCTCCCTTGTCCATGCATTCTCATTGTTCAGCTCCCACTTATAAGTGAGAACATACAGTGTTTGGTTTTCTGTTCAAGAAATCCAATTTTTAATAATGCTGAGAATGAGAGTCTAGATGTCAGGCAGCCCCTCAACTTGGCCTGGTAATTAGGGGGAAAATACTGAGATCTTCTGAAGGAAAAATCGAGACTATTCTGAAAGAGAAAGAATGTTAAAGTTTAGGTAAGTCAAGATGGACTCAGGGACACAGATGCTCTCCCCAAACAGCACTTCTATTCCCCCTTAATAAATGATTAGGCTGTAACCTTGACAATGATAGAGCTTCAGCGCTTCTAAGAAGCCATGACTTACCTCCCAATAAAACAGGTAGAAAACGCTGCTCTCATTCTCATTCTCAGTTGCAGAAAGCAGCTCAAAATGAAGGATTATCTTGAGTTTGAGCTTCTACACTTTGTTATTTCTTTCTCTTTTCTTAAGTCTAACTTATTTTAAGTTGGAGCATTTAATTGCCTTCTAGCAAAACCTTGGCTAAGGTCATGGAGCACAGAGAGTAGTCCAGGATCACTAATACCGGCTCAGTAATTACTGGCTTCTGATAAATTTAGCAAAGATTTCACAAGCTCTCCTCACCCCTACCAGCCTCTCACTATCTCTCCCCAGGTCCCAGAGAAGCTAGGAGATGATGCTAGATCTTCAAGATTGGATATTAAAGGAGTCCTTCAAATGGCAAAGCACCAGAGTTCTACATGACCAAGTTAACTTCCTTTTTTTCCTTTGGAGATGGATGTTCACCTTTAACTCCCTAGAGTGGAATGAAGTACTAAGTCCAAAGGCAGATAAGGTGGGCTTTGAATTCTAACTCCACCCCTGTCTAGCCGAGTGGGCTTGAAAGAGTTAATTTCCTTCCCAGGGATCACTTGTGAGAGAGGGATAATGGTAGGACACAAAGGAAGAAACAGGAAAAACCACTGAAAAAGGCACTTAACACAGTCCCTGGCACATAGCATGTACTTTATTAGTATGCACTCCTTTACCTCCAGCCCCCCACTATCAAGTCCTCCTTTCAAAACCCAAGCATAAGCCCACCAGATACATGGTGAGGTAAAACAGAACAGCTCTTCCATTCCTAAGACAGCCTTAGTATCACTGTGGTTGGGACTTTCTGTCATTTCTTATCTAAGGCTATTAATTAGTAACGTGAGAACCATATAGCTCAGAAACCAGACTTTTTGGATTCTAGGTTCATTTTGGCACTTATTTGCTATATAACCTGTGACAAGTTACATAACCTGTCTGTGCCTCAGTCACCCCATCAGTAATAAGGATATAACCATTGACATACAATTGTTGTGAGGAACCCAATGAGTTATATGGTTAGAATGAGAGTTAGAATGGTGCCCAGGACGTAGTAAGACCCATACATGAGTGAGGTAAGATATGGGACACCTTTGCTCCATGCAGTTCTGCTTTACTGAAATGCTCCCCACGTCCATGTTTTCTGTCTTTTACTGGGAAGATAACTACCCTTCCATAGCTCAGGGATATCAGCACACACTTGGGGTGAGGTAAGTTCTCCCCAGGGGTGGGGTTTAATGATGCAAAAGACAGTTGGTCTAGAATTGAAAGTCAACCCTTCAAAAGATAGAAGAAGGAATGCCTTGGGCTTTCTTGAACGTGGATTTCAAGGCTTCCAGAAGTCTCAGCTGTGCTCATGGATTATGTGCTTAGCTCAGGCTTGTCCAACTCCCAGCCCACAGGCCACATGCAGCCCAGGACAGCTTTGAATGCAGCCCAACACAAATTCTTAAACTTTCTTAAAACATTGTGAGGTGTGTGTGTGTGTGTGTGTGTGTGTGTGTGTGTGTGTTGTTTTTTTGGCTCATCAGCTATTGTTAGTGTTAGTGTATTTTATGTGTGGCCCAAGGCAACTCTTCTTCTTCCAAAGTGGTCCAGGGAAGTCAAAAGATTGGATACCCCCGGCTTAGCTGGCAACCGCCACAACAAATGGATGTGGGGCAAGAAGGGGTTGGGGCCTCCAAACCTCAGACAGCATGCCACATTTTGTAATTCAGGTTACCTAGCTTTGTGCTGATCTATGCTCATATCCCTTTCATTACTTTTAAGTTAGCCATAGTAAGTGGATTTTGTCTTCTATGCAAACTTTACTCTGCAGTAAAAGCTGCTTTATTAGCAGAGGACTGAGAAGCCAGAAGCAGCATCTAGATTCACCAGAAAATGTGGCCATGATCGATGAGCTTCATCTACCCCATATTAAAGATTGGAGAGTGGAGACACGTGGGCCCGCAGGCCTTGTACCCCTTTGATCTGTCCATTCCTGTTTCAGTCCTGACTTCACTCAGGTACCTCATCAGAAGCAAAGAAGTAGCCAGACATAAGTAACTCACAGGACCTAACAAAACAATAGGGACCTGTCTTTCCATTAAATAATGGTCTTATATTACCATGCTTTTCAAATTAATCTTCTCAAAATATTTATGATGTGTAAATTCTCAAAATATTTACGATGTGTAAAGTCACTAGACATGTTGAGTCATTGACGGATTTTCACCACCTCCGCTTCCACATGTACCTTGTATCCTGTGACCTGCACCATTCAAACAAAAATAGATCAGGAGGTCAGGCATGGTGGCTCATGCCTGTAATCCCAGTACGTTGGGAGGCTGATGCTGGTGGATCACCTGAGTTCAGAGTTCAACACCAGCATGGCCAACATGATGAAACCCTGTCTCTACTAAAAATACAAAAATCAGCTGGATATGGAAACATGCTTGCATAATCCTGTTTGGTACCCATACCTGTAATCCCATACCGTAATCCAAACCCACACCTGTAATCCCAGCTACTTGTGAGGCTGAGACAGGAGAATAGCTTGAATCCAGGAGGCGAAAGTTGCAGTGAGCCAAGATTACACCACTGCACTCCTGCCTGGGCAACAGAGTGAGACTCTTTCTCAAAAAAAAAAAAAAAAAAAAAGTACATGGGGAAATTATTACAGGAAGAACCTGGGATATCAAATTCTTAGCTTCTAAGATTTAAGGAGCCACATTGTAAGACTGAAACAAAAAGATAGAGAGCTCATTAAGAGCACGCACTTTGCAGTTAGACTGCCTGACTTCCAATGTGGCCTCCATCCCTCACCTGACGCATAGGCAGGTTACTTAACTTCTCTGTACCTCAATCTTCTCATATGTTGGATGTGTAATAATAAGAATAATTCCCTCGAAAGGATCATACAAAACATGCAAAACACTTGGAATAGTACACAGTAAGTACACCATGAATGTTGTCTGCTATGACGCTGGGAAAGAACACTGGATAAAACAGGGGACACTGACCCTCAGGTCATGGACTAGTACCAGTCCATGGCCTGTTAGGAACCTGGCCACATAGCAGGAGGTGAGCAGAAGACAAGCTAGCATTATGGCCTGAGCTCCACCACCTATCAGATGAACGGCAACAGTAGATTTTCATAGCAGTGCAAATCCTATTGTGAACTGCACATGCCAGAGATCTAGGTGGCATGCTCCTTAAGAGAATATAACGAATGCCTGATGATCTGAGCTGGACGAGTTTCATCCCAAAACCATCCCCCAAACTGTCTGTGGAAAAACTGTCTTTCACAAAACCCATCTCTGATGCCAAAAAGTTTGGGGACCACTGAGATAAAAGGGTTTTTATTTTTTTCTTGTCATGACTTGGTTAAAAAAAAAAAAAAAGACTGAAAAAGAATAAAAGTATGGGAAAGGTTGTAACAGAGTTTGATGTTGGTGGAATCTTTAAGGACAGCTCCATCACCCTGTCTCCCTCTTACCTCTCAAGTGAGCACCACCATCCCACATCTGGAGTTAGCACCAAGAATGTATAAGGGTGTCTACAACACACACAGAAATAGAAAACAGGGGAAAGGTCTCAGAGAGATTTTTGCTCCCTTCCAGGTACTGTGTTCACTCCCCAAGTGAGCACCCCAGAAACTAAGTGTACCCCCAAAGTGACCTCCTCACTGAGCCAGAGTGGGGAAGGAGTAGGCTGGGAAAGGGCCTGAGAGACCCCTCACTCGTTTCCTGTAGCCCCTGAGAAGTACATGGAGCATCCTGTCCTCATCTTGCCCAGGAGCCCACGAAGGGCACAGTGAGGAGGGAGGAGAGAGTCCTCTGATCTGAACATGCCTCACACTCAAGGCGAAGAAAATAAAGTTGACCATAATCAGGCTGTTGACAACTCCACAAAGTTGTTTTGTGTGTGAGTTGTGGGTTTCCGGGAGGTTGGGGGTTTGAATGAGGGTTGGGGGAGTTTGGAGAATTGAGAGCTTTAGAGTATTTGAGAGAGACTGGGGGGAGGTTGGAGTTTGAGGGGCTGTTCTGTTTGCTTTCATCTGGCGTAGTTCAATGCCTAGTTTGGAAAGCATTGAGTTTAGGCGTAAGAGATATCAAGGTGGTAACACTTGTTGCTGGTGGAACTGTGCTTCTCTATATTTTTCTTCTTGCTGCTCAACAGCTGCTTTGTTCAGGCTTGCTCACCCCTTTGGGGACAGCCTTCCTTCTTCATGGGCTAGTGTCTCAAAGGCAGAAACCTTGTTCATTTCCAGTACACAGATACTATGTGTCATTTGGTCACTCAGAAGGCAGCCGGGCAGAAAGAAATCCCACCTGCAAATGGACTATTCCAGGGCCTCACTTTGTGACCGCTCACCTCCCACTGCTCTACTTGGGAGTTAGGACACAGCAGCTAAGGAAAAGTAAGCATGGTGCTAACCACGGTGTTCTCACTCCCAGCTGCATGCTCCTGAGCAGGTCAGGCCACTGTGCTGGCCCCAGTTCCTTTATCTGTTCCATGTGAATATTAGCGAACATTAGATCACATTAGAGCAAAGCTTCTCAAGAGCTCTCATAGTGCGTGATGTACTGATTCATCCATTCAACTTACCACTCTGCCTTCCTCTTGCTTCTTCCTTTTCTCTTCCCCTTTTGACTCTTGCTCTTCCATGCAGCTGGGACTGGCAGTGATTCATGGCCCATCCCAGACAAAGCATTTTGCCAAACTGGACTTAGGAGAGGAGCTCCTGCTGGCTGCCCACGTCCCCTGCTGTCCATGGTGCCAATCATCACCATCATCATCATCAGCAGCAGCAGCAGCAGCAGCAGCAGCATTTGCAGAAGGACACTTTTAGAATGAGCCCTGGGCAGAGAAATAGGATTGCATAATTGCTGCATTTTAATGAAGAAGAGAAGGGGAAGGAAGCAAGGGAGATGTTGGCACTGATGCATAGTTTTAATGAATTGTTGAAGTAAGAATTAGCAGGCTAATTTTTCATTTGCCACAGAAATAGATGCAGGAGCATTGATACTCAAAAAAGATGCATTACTTTGAATGAGTCAAATGGCTGGTTAAGTTAGAAGACTGGTCAATTCAGTTAACAGGTAGGGGTGTGTGTGTGTGTGTGTGTGTGTGTGTGTGTGTGTGTGACAGAGAGAGAGAAAGACTCTAACTTATTTTTCTACAAATAGCTGATTTTTTTCTTCATTGACCAAATAAACAAAGAATATACACAACCTTTAAAAGTCTGTTCAAATGTTATTGACACCTTTGTTCAACAAGCTACCAGTGATGTCTTCCCCTTGAAAACTCCCATAATATTGTCTAAGTACCTTTCTCCTCACTTATTATTTCACTCTTGGAATAGAGGCATTTATAACATGATTTATCTCCCTTACTGCCCCACAAGCTCCTGGAGGTGAGGGTTCATGCCCAGTTCACATCTGACCCCTCCACGGAGACATGGCATAATGCCAAGAACATGGTAAACACAGCATGCATGTTTTTGAATGAATGAGTGAGGGGATGGAAAGCACAGTGTGTATTCCTTTAGAAAATTGTTGAGTGCCTATTTAACCATTCATTTGTTCAACTAATAGATACTGAAAACGTATCATGTGCCAGCTATTGCTCCAGGGACTAGTGATACAAGAAATAAATAAAAGACAGAAGACTCCTGCCCTATGGAATTTACATTCTGGTCAACTGTAATTTTTCTTTAATGTCAAAATCTCAAAATGAAAAGTCATTATGTTCCTTAGAAGACAGAGCATATAACATGTGGCATCAGTTTATGGTTCCAGCAAATGCAAGAGCTGTCTTCGACCTTCTTAAGAAAAGCAAAGCTTGTCCCAACTGGTTTCATAGCCTGTCAGTTTCGTGAATGAGTCACTCACTTCCAATTCCATTAAACTAACAATGTTCACCATCAACTAGGTGCAGATTCATAAGCTTGGATGGCAATGAAGGTGGCTACTAAAGAGCAATTCTGTGGCGGGCACTTTCCATGTAGTCCTTTATTTCACCCTCATGCCGACCATGAGCAAAGCAGGAGACTGAGGCTCAGATAAATTACATAACTTGGCCAGGCACAGCGGCTCAAGCCTGTAATCCCAGCACTTTGGGAGGCGGAAGCAGGCAGATCACCAGACCTCAGAAGTTAGAGACCAGCCTGGCCAACATTGTGAAACCCCATCTTTACTAAAACTACAAAAATTAGCCAGGTTTGGTGGCATGCACCTATAATTGTAGCTACTTGGGGATGTTTAAGTAGGGGAATCACTTGAACCCAGGAGGTGGAGGTTGCAGTGAGCTGAGGTCATGTCACTGCACTCCAGCCTGGGTGACAGAGTGAGATTCTGTCTCACAAAATAATAAAATAAATTACATAACTTGTCTATGGATACAACTTACAGCTGAAGGAGTCAGAATTCGGATTTCCTGGTTCAAAAATGGTTTAACTATAAACGTTAGGAAAGAAAACACCTGGTATTACTGTGGTGGTTAATAGGAATGTGGACAATTTCATCTTTAAATTTTAAAAAAGCCAAATTATCTTTAAGGAGCATATCTTAATTTTTTTTTTTTTTTTTGAGACAGAGTCTTGCTCTGTCCCCCAGACTGGAGTGCAGTGGTGCAATCTCGGCTCACTGCAAGCTCCGCCTCCTGGGTTCATGACATTCTCCTCCCGCGTAGCTGGGACTACAGGCGCCCGCCACCACGCCCAGCTATTTTTTTTGTATTTTTAGTAGAGACGGGGTTTCACTGTGTTAGCCAGAATGGTCTCGATCTCCTGACCTCGTGATCTGCCCACCTTGGCCTCCCAAAGTGCTGGGATTACAGGCATGAACATTAAAGAGAAGTTTTAGTTATAATGCAGTGATGCTTCTGATGATGCTCACACACTAGAAAGCAATGTCTAAGGAAAGTCCTGGAAATGTTACAACAGCGCCATTGATTGTGTGAGTTAGTACCTAGCCATGGGACACTAGCCCTCTGGATGTTGAACAAACATTAGTCCCGTTTCTTTAAAGTCATACCTTGAAGACTTTTCCCCAGGTTTGCCAAGAACAAGGAAATGGTGGGCCACTGACTCAGGGTGACAGAATAGATGCAGAAATATGGTTTAGGAGGAGAAGAAGGAAAATTAAGATTGTACCTAATTTCTGGTGCAATACTCCAGAGGAAACGTGTGTTGCCTTGGAAAGAGCATGAATCGTGGCATCATAAACTAAATGGTCCTGGTGCTCCGTTTCCTCACCTATATAATAAGAACGGAAATATCCTATTTTTTATGATTCTTTACAAAGTGACTAAACTCTCTGGCACATTCTGGATACTCTTTATGTATTTTCCTCCGAGCCAGTGTTGCCAGCTCTTTGGGGAAGAACGGGGATATGCACATCCTACTCCTCACATCTTCCTGATCCTTTTGTAGAAACTCCTATTTTCCACAGCCTCTGTGGGAAAGAGAAATGCTTCCCAGGAGAAAATGACCCAGCACTGCACTCACAACATCAGAAGTACTCATTTCTTATAACAAAAGGGGGGTGGCGGCAGCACTTTCTCTTCTAAAGAAAAAACACAAGTGTCCTTGGTGTGACACATCCAGCATGCCAGACCGTGCAAAGTGGCTTTTGTGAACAATTTCTGGAAAAAATAAAGTCACTCACTCCCTTGACCCTGAAAGATAAAACTTAACTGTGTTTTACAGGTTCAAAAGATTCCCATTTCTACTCTGGCATTTTGACTATCTCTTAGAAAATGTAAGTGCCTGTGAAGGGTTTCAAGTAACAACTCTCATTCAACCACCCTGTGAACTGACATGATGCTTTGTAAAAGAGTAAGCCTCTTCTGTCCCATGTTAAAGAAGCCAGGACCCCAGCTCTGGTAGCTCACTTGAGAGCAGCGGGACTATTAGAGGGACAATTTCCTTCATCAGCAAGAGAACTTTCTCCAAAGACCCAACTTCTTGTCCCTGCCAGGATAATGCCCTCATCCTTGGCCATCCTTCATCCCAAATATACACTTTTCCTTGCCCTTTATCTAATTAGAAGATTTCTACTCCCCAACTTACCCACATATTTTACATTCAAGACACAGTGGACATTCCCTTCAAAAAGGTGGACTCCTCCACCACCACACTTTTGCACCTACCATCTTTCTACAGAGAATGCATTCTTTCTCTTCCTAGTAAACACTAGCTTCTTTTTCAAGATCCACCTCATCCATCCATCACCTCTTATGTCAAACCTTTCTGCAAACCCTCAGGTCAAATTAACTCTTTCTACCCTGGGCTCTCACAACTATTTTGTTCCCTTATTTGAATTTTCATCCTCACTTTACACTATTCAGTTTAGAGAAAAGAAGGGCAGTTGAAAGAATGCCCATTAGCTAATGCACCTAAAGTCTGGATAGTCTATCAAGAGCCATGAACTTCAATTATTTGGTCTCTCTTTCCATCACTGCTTGGATGAGTGGGAAGCAGAAACCTCATTAAGTGACCCCTCTGAACACTCAAATTTTCCCTTGTATGAATTCTCCCAACACTGAGGCTGGAGGAACTAGTAAGCTCATTTTAGCTCTTAAACTAGGCAATATCCTCCAACCTGACTTTCATCATGAATAAAGCGGTGTTATGTTTCTCTATCTGCTGCCTGTTTTGTCTCATTTCTCAATTGGTTAAGAATTCAAGTGGGGAATGGGAAATGCTATCTTTTGGAGTGCCTGAAGGAACTCTGACAATTGCATAGAGATATTGGGGGTACATGGTGTGTGAATTGCCTTAGCAGGGGTTTCTGCTTTGTTTCTCGATCTAGCATTTATTCCATTCTGCTTTATCTGCCTGTTACAGGGAACATAGAAGTAGGGGCGATTAGGAGTAAAAATGATGAGCTCAGTTTGGAACAGGATGTGCCTGCCTAAGTAGATCTAGAGCTCATGGGATAGGTTGGTGCTGTGGACACAGGAGACATTGGTGCATGGGTGATAGTGAAAGCCATGAGGAGGAAATGGCATTCCCCACACAAAAGATATCCCAGACCTTTCCTCCAGTTCTGAGAGCCTCAACGTTTAAACCTGGCTTCCTAGGGTGGCTGCCATTTTTCTGTGACTTTTCATAATACTGACCTTGCTTCGGAATCCTGTAAGTGATGAGCCTGCTGCTCTGTATTGTCGTGGAAGACACATTTTCCCCATGCTCCTTCCTCCTCCCTTTCTGTGATAATCCCCCAGTGAGATTCAAGGCCACATCCAGGACATTTCTACAAACCTCCTGCAAGTCACTGATTAATTTTCAAGGCTCTTGCCAGCCTGTGCATACAACAGCCATCTCCCCATGCCACTCCCTCCCCCCAAGCAGAGACATACACAAAAGCTTATGTTCCTACAGTAGTAACAGTGGAATAATTGTATTTTTCAAAGTTATGTAAGCCTCAGTCAGTAATAATAGGCTGGTATAAGGACAATGGTTTAGGAAGAAGAGATTATGGGAAAGGAAGTCAGAGAACATTGGCCGAGATATAGAGAAAATAAACTGAAAGAATGAAATTGGTGAGAAATAACAGGTTCAAAAGTCAAATCAACCAAAATTGAAAGTCTTCTTTGTGACCTCAGAATGTTCCTGACCCTACTGCAACCTAGAAAACATTGCCATTAAATGGAGTAGGGGGGAAAGGCAACTTCTGCCCCCCAGGTTCAAGCAATTCTCCTGCCTCAGCCCCCCTAGTAGCTGGGATTAGAGGTGACCAACACCATACCCAGCTAATTTTGTATTTTAGTAGAGATGAGGTTTCATCATGTTGGCCAGGCTAGTCTCAAACTCCTCACCTCAAGTGATCTGCCTGTCTCAGTATCCCAAAGTGCTGGGATTACAGGAGTGAGTCAGGTAGTTCTTTATAGCAGTGTGAGAATGGACTAATACAGAAAATTATTATCAGAAAAGTGGGACATTGTTATAAAAATACCTGAAAATCTGGAAGTGACTTTGGAACTGGGTAATAGGCAGAAGTTGGAACAGTTTGGAAGGAACAGAAAAAGACCAGAAGATGAGGAAAAGTTTGGAACTTCCTAGAGTTGTTGAATGGTTGTTACCAAAATGCTGATAGTGATGTGGACAATGAAGTCTAGTTTGCGGTGGTCTCAGATGGAGATTAGAAACTTATTGGGAATTGGAGTGAAGGTTACTCTTTCTATGCTTTAACGAAGAGACTGGTGGCATTGTGCCCCTGCTTTAGAGATCTGTGGAAATTTTAACCTGAGAGAGATGATTTAGGGTATCTGGCACAAGAAGTTTCTAAGCAGCGAAGTGTTCAAGATATGGCCTGGCTGCTTCTAAAAGCCTACATTTGTTTGTATAAACAAATAAGTGACCTGTAAATAGAATTTATATTTAATAGGGAAGCAGAGCATAAAAGTTTAGAAAATTTGCAACCCAACCATGCAATAGAAAAGAAGAAAACATTTTCTGGGGAGGAATTCAAGGTAGCAGAGAAATTTGAAAAAGTAGAGAAGAGCTGAATGTTAATAGCTAAGACAATGGGGAAAATGCCTCCAGAGCATTTCAGAGACCTTTGTAGCAGCACCTCCCATCACAGGCCCTCAGGCCTAGGAGGAAGAAATGGCTTCATGGGCCAGACTCAGGGCCCTGCTGCTCTTTGCAGCCTCAGGACATGGCACCCTGTGCCCCAGCTACTCCAGTTCCAGGCATGGTTAAAAGAGGCCAACATACAGCTCAGGCCATTGCTTCAGAGGGCACAAGCTCCAAACTTTGGCAGGTTCCATGTGATGTTGGGTCTATGGGTACACAGAAAGCAAGAGCTGAGTTTTGGGGTCCTCTGCCTAGATATTAGAGGATGTATGGAAATGCCTGGATGTTCAGGCAGAAGTCTGCTCCAGGGGTGAAGCCCTCATGGAAAATCTCTTCTACGTCAGTGTGAAGGGGAAATGTCAGGTTGGAACCCTCACACAGAGTCCCCATTGGGGCACTTCCTAGTGGTGCTGTGAGAAGAGAGCCACCATCCTGCAGACCCCAGAATGGTAGATCCACTGACAGCTTGCACCATATACCTGGAACAGCTGCAGGCACTCAACACCAGTTCATGTAAGCAGCCTAGGGGGCTGTACCCTGCAGAGCCACAGAGGTAGAGCTGCCCAAGGCCTTAGTAGCCCACCCCTTCCATCAGTGTGACCTGGATGTGAGACATGGAGTCAAAGGAGATTATTTTGGAGCTATAGGATTTAATGATGACCCTGCTGGGTTTCAGACTTGCATGGGTCCTGTAGCCCCTGGTTTGGGCCAATTTCTCTCTTTTGGAATGGGAATATTTACCCAATGCCTGTACCCCCATTGTATCTTGGAAGTAACTAACTTGCTTGTGATTTTACAGGCTCATAGAAGGAAGGGACTCACCTTGTCTCAGATGAGAATTTGGACTTGGACTTTTGAGTTAATGCTGAAATGAGCAAAGACTTGGGGGACTGTTGGAAAAGCATGATTGTGTTTTGAAATGTGAGAAGGACATGATATTTGGGAGGGGCCAGGGTGGAATGATACAATTTGGTTCTGTGTCCCCACCCAAATCTCAGGTTGAACTGTAATCCTCAGTGTTGGGAGACGGACCTGGTGGGAGGTGATTCGCTCATGGGGGTGAATTTCCCCCTTGCTCGTCTCATGATTGTGAGTTCTCATGAGATCTGGTTGCTTGAAAGTGTGTAGAACTTCCCCCTTTGCATTCTTTCTCCTGTTCCACCATGGTAAGATGTGCTTGCTTCCCCTTCACCTTTCTGCCATGATTGTAAGTTTCCTGAGGCCTCCTAGACATGCATCCTGTACGGCCTGTGGAACTGTGAATCAAGTAAACCTCTTTTCTTCATAAATTATGCAGTCTCAGGTAGTTATTTATAGCAGTGTGTAATGTGTATAGACTAATACAAGATGTAAGAAGTGGGCCTCCTTTACTTCCACTCTCCTGGGGTAAACTGATCTGCTCAAGTCTTCCTTTGGATGGACAGTGAAGGCCTGAAATTTCTTATACTGCTGAGTTTATAAAGTAGGTCAGCATTACTGCATATAGCAGGTTGGGAGTTGCCTGAAATAGAAGACCCACCTCTCCCCACAGGCAGGCTCTAAGGTATGGATGTGGAGAAAAAGTAGATACCCTGCTTTGGCCTCAAGACCACATTCTCCAACACAGTTTACTATGGAGCTAGTAGTGTGAGATTTAATAACATTTTCTTATCTTCTTATTAATGTTTTCCTTTGATCCTGATTCAGCTACCATGGATTTCTACTTGATTAGGTTAAAAGAGTGGTTCTCAAACTTGAGCATGCATCAAGATCATCATCTGGAGGGCTTGTCAAAACACTGATTGCTTGGCCCCACTCTGAGAGTTTCTGAATTAGGATGTTGCAGGTGAGGGTCTGAGAATGTGTATTTCTAACAAGTCCCCAGGTGAGGCTGATGCTGCTGGTCCAGAGAACATACTTTGAGAACCATTGGATTAAACACAGAAAAGGGAAAAAGGAATGGCAATAATTTTCATTAAGAGTCACCATACTTATGATTTCTTATTGAATGGTATATTTCCCCCACATTCCAGGAGGGCAATAATCTTGTCTATATTATTCACAATTTTTTCCCCAGTGCCAACAGCAAACTAGGAGCTCAATGATTATGTATTAATGAGCTAGAACACCTGTCCTTACTAATAAGACATCCCTATTGCAGAGCATACTGACCCTGCCACATGGCAATGAGGTGTTATTACATGGTATTTTACTGTGAGGTGCAGAGGCTACAGGTTGTGAAACTTAGAGTGCCCTCTCCTCAGAGTCACAACCTGTTCTCATGGGCACTATTGCCCCAGTGTGTTTATTTTCATTAAGATCTGCCCTGGGTGAAAACTGGGAGGGGGCAGAGGGACAGAAAATGTTTACTTGCTTAACCAGTCAGGGAGGAGGATCTGAGCAGTCCTTTCAGCTTCCAGCCCTAGGTGGGAAAACAGTGCTCTGTAGTAATTGTTATTAAAGCCCAAGGCAATGATGTGCCTTGTAAATTATCTGCAGGGTTGCTAACAACTAGGAATGCCCTGATTGCTCATTGGCTTGTTCAGAACATATTGGAATGCAGCTCAAGCTCTGATGAAGGAGTGATCTCAGAAATAAATCAAATTTGGTGCAGGAAGCCACATCTATATTTTATATGCCTGCCTCTGCAGGGATGCCTCAGTAATTGGTTTAAAAATATCTGTGACATCTGTTGATTCTTCTGCTTTTAAAGTTGAATCTTTGTCTTTTTTGCAAAGGACTATGCTGCAAAGCAAGAAGGGAAAGAAGATGTTGCTGCAGCTACGTGACAAAGGCCTTCGTCCCTGCCAGCACTCATAGCTCAAACAGATTTGCTGGTCAGTCTAGCCTCATACAATCATCTCTCCCTCAGACCCTTGTGAAAAGGAAAAAGTCTGTGAAAAGGTACATGCCATGCCTACACATGCACATTTGCTGGGTACACATGTCAATCACTTCACAGCATTGAAATGTGAGTGTTCGGTAATTCCAAATTTTGACGTAAGTATCCCAGAAGTGATGGCTCCCATAAAACACACAAACAAAGCCACATCTGTATTTAGCATTTTCAGCTGGCAAAGTCTTCCCAGAACGCATGCTGTTGCACTCTTAGCTCAGTAAAGTTGGTTGTAAAAAGAAGATTGTAACAGAATCTACCCCATAATATTGTTATGAGAATTAAGGGAGAAACATGCAAAATACATAGACATTTAAATAGACTCTATAAATATGACCTGTTATTGTTGTTTTTCATGTCATGGTCCATGTGATAAAAGGACTTATAAGGCCCACAGCATCAATGAGATACATCAGGGAAGTAAATTTGGGTGCCTAAGGCACAGCTCTTACCTGACACACACCTCACGCTGCAGCTTCTATTTGTATTTTACCACTTCTGCCTGGAATGCCTTCTTCCCTTTCCAGGATTCTCCTGTGTTCTCTTTGTCCAAGATAAAATGTAGGGGTCACCATCTCATTGACCTCCCATCACCCCATCCCTATCCAGAGCATTTGCTCTGCTTTGAGCTCCATCAAAGTCCTGTAACACCATCAGAGCATTTCCACACTGGATGATCTTTGTCTGTTTGTTGGTTTTTCTCTTGCTCTAGACTATGAGCATCCTCAAGTATAAATCCAATATTATTGCATATCTAATTTGGAACAAAGTAGACATCCAAGCAATATGTGACTAGTGAGTAAACAAGAATTAGCAGGATCAGCCACTTGTCTCTTTTGCTAATTTCTCAAAAAAGGATTTAAAGGAAAATTAAATGCCAAACAGGTAGAATTCACATTGACAAAGAGGGATTGCATTTTGGTGTAAATATAGGTGAGAATTGTGGAGAAGTAGTTGATAAGTATATAGGGCTTTGAAGTCAGCTCTGGATTCTATATCTGGCTGTGTCACCTAGGCTGCATGACTTTGGTCATGTTATTTAACTTCTGTAGGCCTGTTTTCTCATCAAAATAAGTACATAACTCACAGGGTGAGTAAAAATAAATAAAATTGGTGCTATGGGTTCAATTATTCTCCTCCAAATTTCATATATTGAAGTTCTAACCCTTGATGTAACTATATTTGAAGATAGAGCTCTTGGGGGTAAAATGAGGTCATAGGATGGAATTCTGTATTAGCTGGTTTTCATGCTGCTGAAAAAGACATATCCAAGACTGAGCAATTTACAAGAGAAAGAGGTTTAATTGGACTTACAGTTCCACACGGCTGGGGAAGCCTCACAATCGTGGTGGAAGGCAAGGAGAAGCAAGTCACATTTTACATGGATGGCAGCAGGCAAATAGACAGAGCTTGTGCAGAAAAACTCCTGCTTTTAAAACTATCAGATCTCATGAGAACCATTCATATCACAAGAACACCACGGGAAAGTCCTGCCCCAGTGATTCAATCATCTCCCACCAGCTCCCTCCCACAACACGTGGGAATTATGAGAGCTACAAGATGAGAATTGGATGGGGACACAGAGTCCTAATCCAATATGACTGGTGGCCTTACAAGAAGAGGGAAGAAGAGTAGAGCTCTCTCTCCAGCCATATTTACCTGTGAAAGGCCACAGCAAGTAGATTGCCATGTACAAGCCAGGAAGAAAGGCCTCACCAGTAGCCAAACTAGTCTGAACTTTGGACTTCTAGCCTCCAGAACTGTAAGAAAATTAATTTCTGTTGTTTAAACCACCCAGCCTGTAGTATTTTCTTATGGCAGCCAAAGCTGACTAATATAATTGGCATATGTAAAAGGATTCACAGATAATCAATACCATATTGAACAAAGTAACCTCCAACAAATGCTGGTCTTTCATATCATTTTAAATTGTGTCTGACTTGTTGATGAGACTATATAACTCCAATGTTTATAATAGAGTGTAGTTGGAAACTAGTGTAAAATATAAAATATTACTTACTTTGCCCAGTATAAAAATTGATCTACTTTTTTAAGCAAGGTCAACATGTATAGCCAATGCATGATGTTCACATCAGTGCATAAAACTACATAAAAAGAAACTGATCAATCACTTAAGATATAACTTCTCCCACTGATAACAAATGCTTCCTTCACTAACATTTGTAATCATGGCAGTTGAGCAATGGAACTGACCAAGGGTTTGCTTTCCTTTTTCTTTCCCTACCATTGGCCACCATCTAACAGGCTGACCTGGGCAGCCAGATTGCAAGTTCTCAAACTTGTCTTCATAGTGAATTTTCTGGAGGAACTTTAAAATACCACAGCTTTGGGAGGCTGAGGCAGGTGGATCACTTGAGGTCAGGAGTTTGAGACCAGCCTGGCCAAATTGGTGGTCTCTGTCTCTACTAAAATTAGCCAGGCATGGTGGCAAGTGCCTGTGGTCCCAGCTACTCTGGAGGCTGAGATTTCACTGGCGGTGAAACCCTGTCTCTACTAAAAATTAAAAAAATTACCCAGGTATGATGGCACATGCCTGTAGCCCCAGCTACTTAGGAGGTGAGGCAGGAGAATTGCTTGAACCCGGGAGGTGGAGGTTGCAGTGAGCAGAGATCATGCCATTGCACTCTGGCCTGGCCAACAGAGTGAGACTCCATCTCAAAAACAAACAAACAAACAAACAAAATACCATAGCCTGGGTGTCACCCTTTAGAAATGCTGACTTAATTGGTTAGTGGTAGATCTGAACATTGGGAGTTTCTAAGACCCTCCCCAGGTGATATAAATATTCAGCCACATTTGGGAACCACTGAGCAGGGAGTTGGCAACGTCAATAGTCTATATTCTCTGTTAATGACCAGTCTGTCACCTGGTCAATTTCAACCATTGGAAAACCGGGCTTTTTTCTTGGTCTAAATAAAGATCTGAATGTTCTCAGTGAGAAGCACTCAATGTGCCATCTTTGTAAACTTAAGTTACTTAAGTTCTCTGAGTTGCACCTTCTTCATCTGTAAATTGAGGTTAGCAGTACTCATGTCCTCAAGTTGTTGTCACTAACAGCAATAGAGTAACTAATAAGTCAGGCTCAATATTTGTTTCAGCCACAAGTCTGAGTGCTCTACACATTATATCTCATTTGATCTTCATTACAACCCTAAGGAGTAGGCATCATTTTTATCCACATTTTTCAGGTAAGCAAACTAAGTTGCAGCTAGAGCAGGAATCACAGTCTAAACATTTCACAGCAGGTACATGATAGAGATGGCACTGGGACACAAGATGGCCTGGCACCCAAATCTCCATTCTTAACCCTTCTACTCCACTGCCCTGGGTCGTTAGGAAAGCCTCAGGAGACGACGTCCCTTAAGTTCTGAGCACAGGGCCAGGAACATAGGAGAACGTGAATACTTAGGGTTCCCTTTCCACTCCTTAGAGCTCATTAAGGCAAGGCAACACCAAGCCATACCCTTGGTCCGTGCTCAATGTCCAAGCCATACTCCAGAAAGCATTAGACCCTGACAAAAACAGGTACAGGACCATCAGCAAGACAACAACACAGAAGAGGTGACTAACCCAGTCTGGGATTAGTACCATCTTAACCAAGAGCTCTCTTGACTAGGCATCAACACCAGGCTCCGATCCTTGGCAGCTGTGGCCAGGAACAACCTGGTATATCCACACCTGCCAGTACCTCAGTGCTTGCAAGGAAGAGCACAAGGGACCCAGACACATCTACGTATTTTCAAGCCACTTTCCTTTCTCATGCAGAGACAGAGGATGCGCTGTGAAGCAACAAGGAAAAAGCTTTGACTATACGGGTGGCTAAAAGAAAAACAGAAAATTGTGTTCATGTTATAAGAACATTGCTAAGAACATTGTTATAGGAACAAATACTGCATGCATATGGATTAGAACAGGCAGGGAACAGAGATAAAAGGAAGCTGACTTATTAGGGTGGCAGATTGTCAGAAAAGGTTTTCATTTTTGTTAATGTGCCCCTAGTGTTGTTTGTATAATAAATAATAAAATAATCATGATTTCTAGTTATAAAAGAGTCATCAAGAGAACACTGAGATAGCAAAATCTCTTGTCACAGACTGCAATTGTATCAGAAACCAGAAAGAGAATGGAAAGTGAGAGAAAGAGGCAGCTGCCCAAAAACACAGATTAGTTTTATTCTCCCATCCCTTTTGCTCCAGCCCTCCTCTTGTTACAGAACCTTAGAAAGCACATATGTCATAACTGCATTTTTCATAAATATACATCTATGTGTACACATATATGCATATATAAACACATATGTAACCACAGATATATATATGTATAGATGCACACATATGTATAAATATGTATATATAGATATAGATGCACACATATGTTCTTATAAAACTAAGATAATGCTATATACACTGTTTTATAATCTTTTTCACCTAAAACTATGCCATGATTATTTCAAGATGAAATCAAATATTCATATATTAAGGCATTTTTTAATGGAAACGTAACATTCTGTATACTGCAACTGTTTTATTAATATTCTGTTTTGGAACCTGGAGGAAGTCATAACTTTTCACTATAATAAGTAATACTGAAATGGATAACTGATTTGTCCCCTTGAAAGAAGTGCTTAGGCATAAGATTTCTGGGTTAAGCCATATGGCTTTGATATATATCACAAAATTTTTCTCCTCGAAATGCAAATTAAAACCACAATGAGATACCATCTCACACCAGTTAGAATGGCAATCATTAAAAAAATTAGGAAACAACAGGTGCTGGAGAGGATGTGGAGAAATACGAACACTTTTACACTGTTGGTGGGACTGTAAACTAGTTCAACCGTTGTGGAAAATAGTGTGGCGATTCCTCAAGGATCTAGAACTAGAAATACCGTTTGACCCAGCCATCCCATTACTGGGGATATACCCAAAGGATTATAAGGCATGCTGCTATAAAGACACATGCACATGTATGTTTATTGCAGCACTATTCACAACAGCAAAGACTTGGAATCAACCCAAATGTCCATCAGTGACAGACTGGATTAAGAAAATGTGGCACATATACACCATGGAATACTATGCAGCCATAAAAAAGGATGAGTTCGTGTCCTTTGTAGGGACATGGATGCAGCTGGAAACCATCATTGTCAGCAAACTATCGCAAGAACAGAAAACCAAATACTGCATGTTCTCACTCATAGGTGGGAATTGAACAATGAGATCACTTGGACACAGGAAGGGGAATATCACACACCGGGTCCTATTGTGGGGAGGGGACAGGGGGGAGGGATAGCATTAGGAGATATACTTAATGTAAATGACGAGTTAATGGGTGCAGCACACCAACATGGCACATGTATACATATGTAACAAACCTGCACGTTGTGCACATGTACCCTAGAACTTAAAGTATAATAATAAAAAAAAATTTCTTCTCAAATATATGAATTTGTATATCCATCAGCAGTATATGGCAGTATTTTTAACTCATCATACACACTGAGTATTCACTTTCTTTTTTTTTTTTTTTTTAACTTCTTAGGTTAAAATTTTCTTTGAATTTTTTTTTTTTTTAGATGGAGTCTCACTCTGTCACCCAGGCTGGAGTGTGGTGGTGCGATCTCAGCTCACTGCAACCTCTGTCTCCCAGGTTCAAACAATTCTCCTGTTTCAGCCTCCCAAGTAGCTGAGACTATAGGCACCTGCTACCATGCCTGGTTAATTTTCATATTTTTAGTACAGACAGGGTTTTCACCTTGTTGGTGAGGCTGGTCTCAAAGTCCTGATCTCAGATGATTCACCTGCCTCAGTCTCCCAAAGTGCTGGGATTACAGGCGTGAGCCCCCGCGCCCGGCGTCTTTGAATTTTTTAAACTGAAGTTTAATTGCCTTTGAGTTTGATCATTCTCTACTTGTCATTTGTATTTCTTTTGTTAATTATCTGCTCACGCTCTAATTTCATAATGGAAATTTCATGGATTAACATACAACACCCACTATCACCTGCCTGAGTTTGGAATCAATTGCATTGAACAAGAATCAAGTATTCTGGGGTCAAAATATGAGCTTCATTAGGGACAAAGCTGTTTAGAGCATGTGGCTTAGCTGTGTAGGCAGGTGGGCTTGCTAAAACTTTGCCCATACAGGAGACAGATATTTATTCATTAAGTTCCCTCATAGCTGGGCCATTGCTGGCCACCCTGAACAGGGGCAGGGCCTTTGGACTAAGATGCCTGCCTGGCCCCGGAGAAGAGGAGAATGCATCCTCGCTGGTGTTGAGCATAACTCAAGGAAGAAACCCTAAGGAGCTGAGCCAAGCTCATTATTAAATATCCCACACATTTTCTCATGGACAACCATAAGTAAAGAATGGAAACAGTGGCCAGGAGTGTTTCCCTGGGGAAGTAGCTCCCCATGAAATCATGAGTGTTGAGAAAAACATGGTTTCCCAGTGATTAAAATAGTGGATTGGCACTCCACTTCCTTTGGATTGTCTTCCTGGGGTGCAGGGTGTATATATCTAAATACTACATGGTACAAACAATCGTACAACTGGGGCCCTGGATATGATTTGGGTTAGATGCACTTGTCTGAAATGTGGAAGGTGGCAACGGAGTGGAGCCCATTTCTGCTGCTGCTTCTCTTTCTGTGGGCACCATTCTGGGCAGGTCTGATTTTTTTTTTTTTTTCCAGTGGCTTCTTGACCATATGTGGGTGGCATAGGCCTCAAGCCAGTATCTGTACAGGCACTTCCCTGATTTAGTACATGCCTTCCTGGTCTTTCTGACTTCCTATTTATGGCAGAGCAAGTGGCAGAGCCTGCAGGTGGAGCACCACCTTCTGAATTCATCAGGAGGCTTTCAGGTCAAAAATGACGCAGTGGCTCCTGGGTGACCAAGTTCTCTGAGGTGGTCCTGAGAGCTCAACCAAGAGGCAGCTTCCTCAGCCTCTCTATTGATCCTGAAAGCCATTTAGTAAATAGCATTTGATTCATATCTGCTTAAAGAACCTAGACTGAATTCTGATCTCTGCAAAACTGAGTCCTAATTTTTGAACTCTCAACATCAGTTATTATCAATAATGATTTAAAATAAGCATAATAATATCAGGACCACTACAAAATTTTCACTATGTGCTAAATATAATGCAACATATATTATTTTATGCAATCCTCACGAGACTCCTATAAGATTTATAACTTGTGTTATTCCTATTACTAAGTCATAGATTACATCAGATGCTCAGGGTCTTCCAGGTAGAGAAGAGCAAAGACAGACCTAGATTTCAGATCTGTCCACACCTACAGTCTGGGTCTCGATCCACTACTATTTTTGCCCATTTTTCTATCATGGGGTTTGGATTTTTCTAGTGACACATAAACATGACCAGACTTCTTTTAAAACAGATTTGGCTTGTTTGCAAATGTCTGGAAAGGCCTTTCCTCTCAACAAATGCATGCTATTGTTTAAGGCAAATCTCTGTCATTCTACACCAGCCAGGCCTCAGCCCAAACAGACAACAGTCCCCTGAGTCCCTCACCGAATATTCTAGAAAGGAAGAAAAGAGGAAAAGAAATACAGAGTGATGGAAGAAAGGATAGAAAGAATTTAGTAGAACTGTTGTGTTAGAAATTCTGTTACCAGTTTAGCACCATTTCTACTCCTTTTTAGTCTCTATTTCACAAGGGGCTGGAAGCCCGGGAGCTACATTTCCCAGAATTCTTTGTCACCAGAGCTACGCTTTCGATTTTGCCAGTAAAGGCTGGAAAGGATGAGAAACAGAAGCCATATTATTGTTTCTCTTTGTCAACCAAATATATGCACAGATGTTAGCATATGAGAGATTTTACAGAAATCTCCTTTCTCCTACAGATCACCTGCTTTATTGCTGCAAGCAAATATAATCATTCGTGACACTTTCCTACAATTCCAAATTATTTGATAGCTGTGATTAAAACTGAGTGTCAGCAGCTTTTCCTGACCTTTGCTCCTCCAGTACTTTCAATCATTTCATATGTCACTAATTCTCTGTATTAACCTACTTTACATGTGAAATACCTAGAGACATCTCCATTTTCATGAAGGACAGATCAGTGTTATCTTCCCAGATTTGTCACCAGACTTACCACTGCACTGGGGATCAGGGTTTCAAGATACGAATTTGAGAGATGACACAAACATTCACTCCATGACACTTGTTTTCTGTGTTCCTAGCTCTGCCCTGGACCTGGGCATTTCCTTTCTCTGGGCCTCAGTTTCCTCACATATTAGATGAGGGGGTTGGACTTAGCTGAATCTGAAGTCCCTTCCAGCTCTCACATGCTTTGAGTCTATAAAACACCACTCACACTAGAAAAGTATCTTCATGCCTCTCTCTCTCTGTCTCTCTCTCTCTCCTAACATCCCAAGGCCAAAGGGGTTTCATTTATCTGGCAATAGCAGGTTCCACACTGAGGAACAATTTTTACTGGTGAAATTGTATCGAGAAGCGTGAAAAAGAAGTGAACATCAGATACACTAAAAGGTGGCAGTTCATCCCGATTCCATTTCCCCCAGAAATTGACTTAATGTCCAAAACCATTTCAGTTAATGGCTACATGTCTATTGCTTGCTCTCCAGCGAAAGCAAATAACTATCCCTGGATTTGTTCTTAACTGAGTCCTGAAAGGTCTGCACAGGCTCAGGCAAAACATCAGAGTAACTATGGAAAACTGCATTGCTAATAACTTACTTTCATTGCAGGAAGAATGCAGTATGAGAGAGGAAACAGAGCCCTGTGGCTTTCCTGGACTAGATTCAAGTCCTGCTATCTTAGTCACCTCAGGCTGCCATAACAAAATATCATAGACTGGTTGCTTCAAACAACAGATACTTATTTCTCATAGTGTTGGAGTCTTCAAAGTTCAAGATCAGGGTATAGGCAGCTTTGGTTCCTGGTGAGTGTCCACTTCCTGGCTTATAGGTGGTTGCCTTCTTGCTGTGTCCTCGACATGGTGGAAGGAGAGGGAGCCCAGGTCTCCCTCTTCCTGTAAGAATACCAATCCCATCGTGAGGCCCCCACAATCGCGACCTCATCTAAATCTAGTTACCTCCCAAAGGCCTCACCTCTAAATACCACTGTTTTGGGGATTAGGGCTTCATATGAATTTGGGAGGTGATGCAAACACTGGGTCCATGGCACTTGCTTTCTCTCCTCCTAACTGTGCCTCAGTTTACATGTCACTTTTTCAAGGAGTCTTTCTTGAACATCTCCTTCATTCTAATCTCAAAACCCTTGTACTTTTCCTTATGTTACTTCCTACAACGTAACTGTTTCCTGGGTGATAGCATTTATGTAGCTCCCTCAATAGGACGTAAGCTCCATGAAGGCAAGAGCATGTACATCTCATGAAGATTGTCACCCAGAACCCGACACAAACCAGCACAGTGGTGCTTATTAAATCTAAGATAAAGTGATAAAGAGTTAATAAACCTGGGTCTTCGAGTAATGTGGTTAACCTCTATGGGCCTCATTTTCCTTGATAACAGCTACCTCACACTGCTGTGATGAAGTGTGATGCAGAAATGTATATGGAAAGGATTCATTAGCAATTCGAAGGGCAGCCTGCGGTAGGGGAAGAGCTAGTTCTTTGAAGACAAGAAGACTTGGTTTTAATTCCTGCTACTCACTGACAGCAGTGTGACCTCAGTAAGTGCATTTAATGTCTCTGAAGCACTGCTTATTTTTTCCATAAAATGGGAACATTCGTGCATAATTCACAGCACCATTTTCAGGACGCAATGCAATACCTAGGCCGGCCGCTGGTTCATAGAGGTGCTCTGTGAACATTTGCTCTTGCCGGTGGAGGCAAGCCACACAGGTGTGCAAGCATTAATCTCATCTCAGAAGGGAGCACATGGCTTGCTATCAGCCTCAGAAGGTGCAGGCCGCTCCTCAGTTTCCCACATAAATGGAAACACCCGCCAGCATCCCAGCTGTCCCTATTTGCTGGCAACGTTGTGGCTTCCTTAGGAAAACAAAACCAAGGCAGGATTGTCGCGTTGCCGCCATTAATCTGCTTTGTCAGTCGGAGTACCGTGGTTCTCCCAGGACCAGCACAGCGACTCATGTGTCAGCACAAGCAACGGGGCTAAACCTGGCAGTAATAAAAATGTAACAAGCTCTCACCCCTGCAGCGAGGGGTGTTTAAAAACAAAACTCCTACAGATCTTCTTGAGATGCAGGCGCTGCTGTCTCATCATTTATGTGACAAAAAGAAAAGCTCTCTTGCAGAGGATGAAAGGAATGTGCCAAGACTTCAAGATTCCCTCATCTGACTGCTAAGATCCCCTCGGTCTTGAAATTGCCTGAGTCCAAGAGCTCCGTGCCAGGTCCTTTTAGGGACCCATTGCTTGCCCTTTCTCACTCCTGCTCTCTTTGTTTCCTCTCCCACAATAGAAACCCACCTGCTCCAGAAACCGTGGTCCCGCTACTGACCAAATGCTGAACTCACAGTCCTGCTTTTCTTTGCAACACTCTATCACTGGTATTAACTTCAATTTGCAAGTCAAGATACAGGAGCCTAGAGATGTGAAGCACCATGCCAGGGTTCAGAGCCACTAGGTAGTGCAGCCAGGCTAGAACCAAGGACTGTCAGTTCCTTGCTCTAGTAACCATTATGCTAAATTCCTGCCTATAGCAGTTGACCCAGTCATGTGCCCCATGCCTTAGGATCATTCACTGGATTTTCTGGCATTGTTCAAAGCATGGAACTGGAGTCATACTGCCTGGATTCACTTCCTGATTGTGCTACTTACAAGCTGAGCAAACTTAGTGAGCGTCTTAAACTCTCTAAGCTTCATTTTCCTCCACCTCAAAAACCCAACTTCACCAAGATAAAATGCAGATTAAACAAGATAGTGCATATGAATGGCTCAACACAGTGCCTGCCATATAGTACTTATAGTACTGTAGTAAGTGCCAGCTATTTTACTCAGCTTTATTTTACTTAAGTACTTAGTAAGTGCCAGCTATTTTATTATGTCATCGTATTACTGTGTCATCATTATTTAATCTTCTCCCTTTTCCAAATTCCAATGAATTAACCCATCCAAGCTCGCTTCTGCTCTCAGCTATCATAATGCAGAGAGCTTAGTTTAGGAAAGCCCCCATTCAAATGCGGTTTCTTTCTGGAATGGAAGAATTGCCCACTCACCCAGTCGTTGTAGAGGTTTGTCAGGCTCCCCTGGAGGCCACACAGTGGATTAGAACATTATAGAGTTTGCAGCTGGACAGAGCTGGTTTTGACTGTCACTCTGCATTTAGCAGGGAGGGCCTTTAGCCTTTCTGAACCACAGTTACTCCACTGATAAAATTTACTCATTTAATAGACATTATTCTTATTGGGAACAACATTAAATGCAAAATGCCGAAAAAGATAGAGATCCTTTCCTCAAGAAATTCACGGTCTGACAGGAAATAATGCCTCCTTTGAATGCTGGCTAAGAGGATCAGAGAACACATCCACCTCACCCATAGCAGGTTCTCAAAGCAGAGTAGTTGCACTCTTTATTGTTTAAATCACTTACACCCACAGAGCCAGGTGACCCTGGAATTAGCTCACTGTGCCACTGTGATTTTCCACCATGCCGTCTCTGAACTCACCTCCATAATATCATGCATCACATTACATATTTAATTGTATGTATAGCAGTAACTAGTTTTTTAATGTTTGCCATATGTCAGAGGTTGTTCTAAACAACATGGCATAAATTAATTCTCTCTTCCTCTTTTTTTTTTCTTTCTTTTTTTTTTGTGGGAGAAATAAGTATTTGAAAGTTTATTGCCAAATAGCATTGGTAGCTCAGGCTTTTTGAAGAAATTACCTTTTTTTTTCTTTAAACACTTTTTATTATGGTAAAAACACATAATATTACATTTATCATCTTAACAATGTTTAATGTACAGTTCAATAGTATTTAAGTATATTCTCATTGTTGTACAACAGATCTCTGGCACTTTTCATCTTGCAAAACTGAAACTCTATATTTATTAAACACTAATTTCTATTCCTCCCTCTCAGTCCTAGACAACCACCTCTCTACTTCTGTTGCTATGATTTTGACTACTTTGGGTAATTAATATGAGTCGGATCCTATGGTATCTGTCCTTTTGTGACTAGTTTATTTCACTTTGCATAATGTCCTTAAGGTTCATCTGTGTTGTAGCATGTGGCAGGATTGCCTTCTTTTCAAAGCCTGCATCATATTCCCTTATAGGTATAAACCACATTTTCTTTTTTTAACCTTTTTATTTGTATAAATTTAGGGGATACAAGTGCAGTTTTGTTACCTGGATATAATCATGGTGGTAAAATGTAGGCTTTTAGTGTAACCATCACCTGGATATTGTACATTGTACCCATTAAGTAATTGCTCATTCCTCACCCTCCTTCCACTGGCCTACCCTTTTGAGTCTTCAATATCTGTCAGTCCACACTCTATTTCTATGTGTGCACACTATTTAGCTGCCACTTATAAGTGGGAATATGAGGTATTTGGCTTTCTGTTTCTGAGTTATTTCACATACGATAATGGCCTCAGTTCCATCCAAGTTGCTGCAAAAGACATAATTTCATTCTTTCCATGGCTGAGTAGTATTCCATTGTGTGTGTAGCATATTTTATTTATCTAATCATCTCTTGATGGACATAGATTGATTCCATATCTTTACTATTGTGAATAGTGTTGCTATAAATGCACAAGTGCAGGTATCTTTTTGCTATAATGATTTCTTTCCCTTTGGAAAGATACCCAGTAGTGAGATTGCTGGATTGAATGGGAGTTCTGTTTTTGTTTTTTTGAGAAATCCCCATATTGTTTTCCATAGAGGTTGTGCCATAGAGGTAGACTAACTTACCTTCCCACCAACCATGTATCCTTGCCAATATCTGTTATTTTTTTGACTTTTTAATAACAGCCATCCTGACTGCTATAAGATGATATTTTCCCATTGTGATTTTAATTTGCATTTATCTGATGATTAGTGATGTCGACCATTTTTTTATATGCTTGTTCACCATTTGTATGTCTTCTTTTGAAAAAATTCTGTTCATGTTCTTTGCCCACTTTTGATGGGGTTATTTGTACTGTTGTTGAGCTCTCTGAATTTCTTGTAGATGCTAGATGTAAGTTCCTTGTCAGATGCATAGTTTCAAGTCTTTTCACCTATCCTGCAGGTTGTCCATTTGCTATGCAGAAGTTTTTTAGTTTAGTTGAGTCCCATTTGTCTATTTTTGTTTTGTTGCATTTGCCTTGGAGGTCTTAGTCATGAATTCTTTGCCTAGGCCAATGTATCCAGAAGAATTTTCCCTAGGGTTCCTTCCATTATTTTTTTAGTTTCAGGTCATACAAATGTATGGATTAAGTCTTTAATCCAACTTGAGTTAATTTTTGTATATGGCGAGAGTTGGGATCCAGTTTTATTCTCCTGCATATGGCAATCCAATTTTCTCAGCACCATTTTTTGAATCGGGTATCCTTTTGCCAGTGTATGTTTTTGTCAAATATGTCAAAGATCAGTTGGCTGCAGGTATGTAGCTGTATTTCTGGTTTCTCTATTCTGTTCCATTGATCTATCTATCTATTTTTATACAAGTACCCTGCTATTTTGATTATTATAGCCTTGTGATATAATTTGAAGTCAGGTGATGGGATGCTTAGCGCTTTGGTCTCTTTGCTTAGGGTTCCTTTGGATATTCAGGCTCTTTTTTTGTTTCATCCAAGGTTTTGGATTCTATTTTCTAATTCTGTGATAAATGATATTAGAATTTTGATAGAAATTGTATTGAATGTGTAGATTCCTTTAGGCAGTATGGTCATTTTAATGATATTGATTCTTCCAATGTATTAATATGGGATGCTTTTCCATTTGTTTGTGTTATCTATTATTTCCTTCAACATATATCACATTTTCTTTATCCATTTATCCATCAGTGAACATTTGGATTGTTTTCATATCTTGGCTATTAAACTCACTTATTCTTTTTGATCATTTTACAAATGAGTAAATTGAGGCATTAAGGGAGAATTCACTTGTCCAAAGTTACACACAAGTAGCAGAAACAGGCATTCTTGCCTCAGAGCCTATGATTTTTAACTGCTATGCTATAACGTATCAAAAATACAAAAAAAAAAAAAAGCTATTGAGGGTGTTCTATTCAGAAGAGGCACTGCTTTAAGTGCTTTACTTCTATTGGTTCACTCATTTTCCATCACTAAGACTGAGGCCAACATATACCCTCCTTATCTAGCACAGTGCTCTGTGTATAGTGTTCAATACACATGTATGGGATGCATGAATGAATAAATCGATAAATATTTCACTAGAGCATGACCAAAGTATGAGAGTAGCCAGGAAAGAAGGAATAATTTTGCCTACAGAGATCAGGTAAAACTTTAAAGGAGCATATTATATGTAACGGACTTTGAAGGGTGAATAAGAGCTCACTGACCACAGATGAGAGGATGGAACTTCCAGACAGAAGGAATAAAATGAGCAAAGTTATCTGCCAAGAACATTATGAGTCAATCTGCCTACCGCACTCAATTTTTCCTTGTAGCTTGTGGTCTCATCTTCATAGCCCCTAGAAGGGGAAACTATATGACTGCGTAAATCTGGCCATATGAGCAAAAGTGCCTGAAATCCATAGACTCATGCCTAACCCAATGGGCCGAGTGCAATCAATTGATATCCTCTTGAAAATTTTGACTAAAAGACTCTGAAATTGAATCAGAAGGTGGTAAATGCAAAAACTAACAGGTAACATACACTTGGCACAGGGCAGTTAGCGAATGGCATACTAATGAGTTAGTAGAGAAAGATGCACAAAAAGAGAAGTGGGAGAAAGTCAGGGTTGGCGGAATGCAGAGATACAAAAATGTGGAAACCTGTGATCCTGGAGAGATGCAGAAATATCTGTGTCTACCTTTCCAGTTCCCAAGACCATGTGGCCAAATGTATGTTGCTTTCTGCCTTTGATGTTCATGAGCTTGCTATCCTCCTAATATCTCCCCACCCTTGACTTAGGATAGCTTTAAAGATTTTTGGTTGCCAAGAACATGCCAAGAACACCAACCAGAATCACAGGGAATGGAGCACAAAAATCACATAAATACTGTGGTCTGGGAATCACAAGTCATTTGGTTTGGCTAAAGTGATGGATAGGTTTAGTAGTACTCAGTTTAACAAACATTCATTGCATGGCCACTATGTATCAGATACTTAATTAGTTACTATGCCAGCAATAAGTCAGTCAGAGAATCTGGATGTTCTGTTGTGAAGAAGCATAAATTTATTGCATTCTCCTATTTGTACTTCTTGCTCCAATAGCAACACCTTGGAACTCATTGCTTCAGCACTACCTGTCCCCATCTGTGCGGAATCCCTCAACCTCAGTTGTCCACCCAGACCTGCTGACTCAGCCAGTGTCCCAGGGAAATCCTATTTATCTACACAACTTCTGTGTGTTGATGGAATTATTAAACTATATGAAGTTCAGAGCTAGAACCAACCTTAGGGACACTCATTCATCTTCCTCATGTGCAGATAAGGAAGTTGAAGTCAAGTCAGGTAGAGTTACCTTCCCAAGGTCTACCGTTTATGAGTGCCCACCTGCATAATGGACCTGGGTCTTAAATGGAGTAGATTTTTAATGGTAGAAACGTCACAAGAATAGGTAACTTCTGAAAGCTTCTGAACATATGTCACAAAATAAAGCATTTACATTGTTCTTGCTAGTCATGGAAATTGCAACTCTCTGCTCTCATTACATGATGTTAGATTCATTGTTCCATGATCCTCTAAGCTCATCTCAGAAATAAGTCATGAGTTTTGACTGCCCTCTACTTTGGAAGGTAACAGGTTGAATGTCAAATCCCAGGATTTTCTAGTCCAACAAACCTTGAAACTGGTCATTTTTTTATGCACAATAAGGTTTCCCTCCACGGCATCCCTAACAGGTACACATCCAGCCTCTGCTTGGATGCCTTTAAAAATGCAGAGTTTACTACTTCTTGAGACACTTTATACACCCATTACAACGTTCAGATGATTAGAAATCACTTCCTGGCATAGAGCTGTGATTTGTCTCCCTGAAAAATCACAGGGCAGGCCTGCTTCCTCCTCCAGGTTGGTAATATTGGTAATATTCCTTCAACTCTCTGAAGACCTCCGACTCTTACCCTTATATTTCCTCAGGCCACATTCCACTCATTGATCAGTTCCTCTGCAGGAACATACCTACTAGTTTCAGCCTTCTTATCAACTCAGCTTATTCTCTCCAGGAAAATAAAACAGACATTGGAGAATTAGCTTTGGATTGCTAATTAGTGTGCCTAGAGTTGTAGAAAGAGCACAGTTTATCATTTTTTTATTCTCAAGGTAAATTAGTAACATTTACTCCCCTAGATTTGCATCCTTTACCCAGATCTTCTTAATTAGTTACATGTGCAATCCTAGTTGTTAATGAAACCTACCTTAACCTGGGCCTTGCCCAGGAGGTGAGGATGGCCTAGGAGGGATTTTCCAGAGAGTTTGGATATTAGAAAACAAGGTAGGGCTTTCTACATGGTCATTGTTCTGAAATGGAGAGAAGGGGGTGATAAGAATGGCTGAGGTCATGAGCCTAAAGGTTAGGGATGTGCTGTGACTCAAAATAATGGGAAGAGAATGACTTGGTAGATGGAAGAGCATGACTGGTCACCAGGGTGGTCATGAAAGCAGACCAGGGATTGTGGTGGTCATCATTGTTTGTGCCCATCTAGCATCACTTCCATTTTTATCTGGCAAATTCCTCTGGGGTCCCCCCACATAAGGGACTAGATAGGTGATCCAAGCTGACCAGGCAGAAATGGGCTCCGTCAGCCAAATGAGGCAAGAGACTTTACTGAGATTTCATTAGGATCATTGAAAAAAATTACAAATAAGTACTCCACAGGAATAATGGGCTAAATACTTATTTGTAAGTATTAAGTATTTGCAAGTAATAAGTATTTCTCAGGAATAATGGGCTAAAATGACCACATAATCTAAAACCAATTGTCGGTGGTTCGTTTTTCCTGCCATGCTAAAAAAAATCACCTGAAGAATGAAGCCAACCCATGGAGATAAGCTAAGATATGATAGGAGAGACAAATACATGAGATTTCATTTGAGCCCCTAGATCCAACTATTTCTGAATCCCCAATCCCTAGACATCCCATGTATAGACAACTATAAATTTTTATTTTATCCAAGCCCTGATGCAACCATGAGTCCTGACTTATCCATGAATTGATAGAAAGATCAGACTTTGAAATTTCCAGGAGCTATGTCCACAAACAACTGATACATAATTAGTGTAGAATTTGGTGCACGACGTCAAGGTCAAGATGGTTCCTTGAAGGTACTATACTGGAGTTTAAAAGTTTGAACTTTGCAATTACCCAGTGAGACTCGTTGAACAGTCTGTCAGAAATAAACATTTTAAGCCAAAGATGGGAAACTTAGCCAAGCTTCAGGTGCTCCTAAAAAGGTGAGCAGTATCTTACCTCAGTTATTCAGATCCCAAGTTGGTATGACAGCCGTATTTTTGGGGTTGATAGAAAGAAACAAAGTATTCTACAAAATGACAACCTTGACAGTGTTCTACCAAGGCCTGGAGCATCATCACAGCCCCTCTCTGTGGAAATCTGCTTCCTTATTTAACGAACATTCATTTGTGCCTTCTGTGTTCCAGGCAGCGTGCTTGGCATTGGGAAATGCAACCACGAGCAACCCCAGCACAGTGGCTACTCTAAGAGAAATCTCAATCTAGTAGCAGAGGTAATTTAATAAGCTCTTACAATGTAACTATCAGAACGGGAAGATCACAGAATGACAAGGGATCACAGAGCAAAGATTAGTTTTCTAATACTATGAATCAAATTAACACAAGTTTAGTGGCTTAAACCACTTTATCTACACAACTTCTGTGTGTTGATGGAATTATTAAATTATATGAAGTTCAGAGCTAGAACCAACCTTAGGGACACTCATTCATCTTCCTCATGTGCACATAAGGAAGTTGAAGTCAAGTCAGGTAGAGTTACCTTCCCAAGGTCTACCGTTTATAAGTGCCCAGCTGCAAAATGGACCTGGGTCTTAAATGGAGTGGATTTTTAATGGTAGAAATTTCACAAGAACAGGTAACTTTTGAAAGCTTCTGAACATATGTCACAAAATAAAGCATTTACATTGTTCTTGCTAGTCATGGAAATTGCAACTCTTTGCTCTCATGAGGACATGATGTTAGATTCATTGGGTTTGCATCCTTTACCCAGATCTTCTTAATTAGTTACCAGTGGTCCTCAACCTTGTGGACACCAGGGACTGGTTTCATGGAAGACAATTTTAAAACAGGCAGGGGAGGGGGATGGTTTCAGGATGTAATCGTTCCACCTCAGATCATCAGGCATTTGATTTTCCTAAGGAGCACACAACCTAGAACCTTGACATGTTCAGTTCACAATAGGATTTGTGCTCCTCTGAGAGCAGTCACTGATCTGACGGGAGGTGGAGCTCAGGCAGTAATACTTGCTTGCCTGTCAATCACCTCCTGCTGTGCTTCTCAGTTCCTAACCAGCCACGGGCAGGACCAGTACCTGTCTGCAGTCGGGGGTTGGGGACCTCTGGCTTAAACAACACGCAGGTATAATTTCCCCATTCTGTAGGTCAGAAGTCTGGGTATTTCAGCTAGATTATTTGTTGATGACCTCACAAACCCAAAATTAAGGTGATAGATAGGCAAGGCTCGTATCTGGGGCTTGCAGAAAGAATTCACTTCAAAGATTATTTAGACCATGGGCAGAATTCAGTTCCATAGGAAGGTAAGACAGTTTCCCGTTTTCTTGCTGGGGACTCTCTGCTCCTTCTAGTGACTGCTAGTCTTTCCAGTTCTTTCTCAGATGGCTCTACACATCTTCAAACCAGAAATAGCACTCTGAATCTTTGACTCTCTCTGACTTTCCTTTTGCCTTCCTCTTCTGCCACTAGCCAAAGAAAATTCTATGCTTTTAAGGGCATATGTGATTAGTTTAGGTCAACCCAGATAACATCCTCTTTTTGCAACCACCTCACCTGGGATTTTAATCATATCTGCAATATCTCTTCACAGCAGTATCTGTATTAGTATTTGATTGAATAACCAGGAAATGGAACTCTAGCAGCAGGTTTTGAATTCTACCACACTAGACTGTGGGAATCACAGAAGGCTGCCTGTAGGAAGTGGTATGTAAGCTAAGTTATAAAGAAGTAGTAGGAGTTAGCCAGGAAGAAACTATAGGGAGAACAAAGATCTCAGCATAGGATTAAGGGAGTTCTAGGCAAATAATGAGAGGTGAAGCCAGCTGGGCTTCTGGGTCAGGTGGGTACTTGGAGAACTTTTGGTCTAGCTAAAGGATTGTAAATGCACCAATCAGTGCTCTGTGTCTAGCTAAAGGATTGTAAATGCACCAATCAGGACTCTGTAAAAATACACCAATCAGCACTCTGCAAAATTGACCAATCAGCACTCTGTAAAATGGGCCAATCGGCGTTCTGTAAAATGGACCAATTAGCAGGACTTGGGCGGGACCAAATAAGGGAATAAAAGCTGGCCACCAGAGCCAGCAGTGGCAACCCACTCAGGTCCTGTTTGCCACTGTGGACGCTTTGTTCTTTTGCTCTTCACAATAAATCCTGCTGCTGGTCATTCTTTGGGTCCACACTACCTTTATGAGTTGTAACATTCACCGCGAAGGTCTGCAGTTTCACTCCCAAAGCCAGTAAGACCACGAAACCACTGGGAGGAACGAACAACTCCAGATGCGTCACCTTTAAGAGCTGTAACACTCAGTGCGAAGGTCTGTGGCTTCACTCCTGAAGTCAGCAAGACCACAAACCAACCAGAAGGAAGAAACTCCAGACACACCATCTTTAAGAACTGTAACACTCACCGCAAGGGTCTACAGCTTCATTCTTGAAGTCACCGAGACCAAGAACCCACTGGAAGGAACCAATTCCGGACACAACAGGAGAATGGGAAAAAAATCAGCTGGAGTGAAGCCTGAAAGGCAAAAGAGCATTGTTAGATGAGGCTGGAAGAGGAAGTAAACGACCCATGCTAAAGGGCCCGGTAAACCCTGCCCCACTTTCCAAGTCTCACTAAAGTACATCTGGTTGAACGAACCTGTGTTAGCACCAGGCATGTCTGAAATTGAAGCTTTCAGTTTTTTAGTCTCTGCAGGAGAGGAAGGTCTCCTAGAATGAGGCTATGTACTGTAAATAAATTGCCACACATTAAGCACTCAAAAACATGTTCTCCACTCTTTCCCTTCATTGTTTTGTATTCTCTTTTCTCTTGAGCCCTAATTCACAAATTTATTATTTCAAAATACTTGAATCCTAATTCAAAAATTGATTTTTTCAAAATATGCAAATTCATTCTTTCAAAATTCAAAATACACATCATTTTGAAATAACCCTTTTTCTGCCTGGAGCCATTGTGCACAAAATGTACTATAATAACATTCATGTATCTGAGGAGCTCACAGTCCAGAGTGAGAAACTGATAGGTAATGTTAACAAACAAATCATAGAGCACGTGGGTAATATGATGATAAAGGCCATGAGGTTTGGGATGCCTTCTTTCAAAATTTAAAATCCAACCCTGCCCCTTGGTTTTCAGGCCAGCTATTAAGCCTCCTCATCCCTAAAAGGAGGTGATAAGAGCACCTCCCCCTGAGAGTTGCCACAGGGCTGCTAGATCTAACAAAGAAGTATTTAACCCAAGACTTGGCACAGTCCGGGCTTTAGAGAGTGTTTGTTGATATTATTCACAGGATCAAAGGATTTACCCAATATATATTTATGAAGATGCATTATATGTAAGAAACTGCAAAATTATTAAAAAGATTATGTATTCTACAGAAATCCTTGGCTCAATGCCCCTATCATGTCTTCAGACTATCCCTATATAAATGTCCCCTTCTTTAATTACTGTTCTTCATATTAAACAACACCTGCTTTTCTACTGCTAGTAAACATCAGTCCTAATCAAAAAATCTCTTTGAGGAAACCAAGAGTTTCTGTCACTTTATCAAAAACTCTTCAAACATGAGAAGACAGCACCTTTGCCACCTTTGTCCTTCCGTTTTATCATCCTTCTCCACCCATCCTTATCTTTTTCTTTTTTTTTTTTGTTTTTATTTTTTTATTTATTAATTTTATTTTTTTATTATTATTATACTTTAAGTTCTAGGGTACATGTGTACAACGTGCAGGTTTGTTACACATGTATACATGTGCCATGTTGGTGTGCTGCACCCATTAACTCGTCATTTACATTAGGTATATCTCCTAACACTATCCTCCCTTCTCCGCTCCCCACAATAGGACCTGGTGTGTGATATTCCCCTTCCTGTGTCCAAGTGATCTCATTGAATTTCTTCTTTTCAGAAGTGTCTGTTCATATCCTTTACCCACTTTTTGATGGGGTTGTTTTTTTCTTGTAAATTTGATTGAGTTCTTTGTAGGTTCTGGATATTAGCCCTTTGTCAGATGAGTAGATTGTAAAAATTTTCTCCCATTCTGTAGGTTGCCTGTTCACTCTGATAGTAGTTTCTTTTGCTGTGCAGAAGCTCTTTAGTTTAATTATATCCGATTTGTCAATTTTGCCTTTTGTTGCTATTGCTTTTGGTGTTTTAGACATGAAGTCCTTGCCCATGCCTATGTCCTGAATGGTATTACCTAGATTTATTCTAGGTTTTTATGGTTTTAGGTCTAACATTTAAGTCTCTAATCCATCTTGAATTAATTTTCGTATAAGGAGTAAGGAAAGGATCCAGTTTCAGCTTTCTACTTATGGCTAGCCAATTTTCCCAGCACCATTTATTAAATAGGGAATCCTTTCCCCATTTCTTGTTTTTCTCAGGTTTGACAAAGATCAGATGGCTGTAGATGTGTGGTATTATTTCTGAGGGCTCTGTTCTGTTCCATTGGTCTATATCTCTGTTTTGGTACCAGTACCATACTGTTTTGGTTACTGTAGCCTTGCAGTTTAGTTTGAAGTCAGGTAGCATGATGCCTCCAGCTTTGTTCTTTTGGCTTAGAATTGTCTTGGCAACGCAGGCTCTTTTTTGGTTCCATATGAACTTTAAAGCAGTTTTTTCCAATTCTGTGAAGAAACTCATTGGTAGCTTAATGGGGATGGCATTAAATCTATAAATTACCTTGGGCAGTATGGCCATTTTCACGATATTGATTCTTCCTATCTATGAGCATGGTATGTTCTTCCATTTGTTTGTGTCCTCTTTTATTTCACTGAGCAGTAGTTTGTAGTTCTCCTTGAAGAGGTCCTTTACATCCCCTGTAAGTTGGATTCCTAGGTATTTTATTCTCTTTGAAGCTGTTGTGAATGGGAGTTCATTCATGATTTGGCTCCCTGTTTGTCTGTTACTGGTGTATAAGAATGCTTGTGATTTTTGCACATTGCTTTTGTATCCTGAGACCTTGCTGAAGTTGCTTATCAGCTTAAGATTTGGGGCTAAGATCATGGGGTTTTCTAAATATACAATCATGTCATCTGCAAACAGGGACAATTTGACTTCTTTTCCTTTCCTAACTGAATACCTTTTATTTCTTTCTCTTGCCTGATTGCCCTGGCCAGAACTTCCAACACTATATTGAATAGGAGTGGTGAGAGAGGGCATCCCTGTCTTGTGCCAGTTTTCAAAGGGAATGCTTCCAGTTTTTGCCCATTCAGTATGATATTGGCTGTGAGTTTGTCATAAATAGCGCTTATTATTTTGAGATACTTTCTATCAATACCGAATTTATTGAGAGTTTTTAGCATGAAGGGCTGTTGAATTTTGTCAAAGGCCTTTTCTGCATCTGTTGAGATAATTATGTGGTTTTTGTCTTTGGTTCTGTTTATATACTGGATTACATTTATTGATTTGCGTATGTTGAACTACCCTTTCATCCCAGGGATGAAGCCCACTTGATCATGGTGGATAAGCTTTTTGACGTGCTGCTGGATTCGGTTTGCCAGTATTTTATTGAGGAATTTCAAATCCATGTTCATCAGGGATACTGGTCTAAAATTCTCTTTTTTGTTGTTGTGTCTCTGCCAGGCTTTGGTATCAGGATGATGTTGGCCTCATAAAATGAGTTAGGGAGGATTCCCTCTTTTTCTATTGATTGGAATAGTTTCAGAAGGAATGGTACCAGCTCCTCCTTGTACCTCTGGTAGAATTAGGCTGTGAATCTGTCTGGTCCTGGACTTTTTTTGGTTGGGAGGCTATTAATTATTGCCTCAATTTCAGAGCCTGCTATTGGTCTATTCACGGATTCAACTTCTTCCTGGTTTAGTCTTGAGAGACTGTTAAGTGTCCAGGAAATTGTCCATTCCTTCTAGGTTTTCTAGTTTATTTGCGTAGAGGTATTTATAGTATTCTCTGATGGTAGTTTGTATTTCTGTGGGGTCGGTGGCGATATCCCATTTTCATTTTTTATTGCGTCTATTTGATTCTTCTCTGTTTTCTTCTTTATTAGTCTTGCTAGAGGTCTATCAATTTTGTTGATCTTTTCAAAAAACCAGTTCCTGGATTCATTGATTTTTTGGAGGGTTTTTTGTGTCTCTATCTCCTTCAGTTCTGCTCTGATCTTAGTTATTTCTTGTCTTCTGCTAGCTTTTGAATGTGTTTGCTGTTCCTTTTCTAGTTCTTTTCATTGTGATGTTAGGGTGTCAATTTTAGATCTTTCCTGCTTTCTCTTGTGGGCATTTAGTGCTATAAATTTCCCTCTACACACTGCTTTAAATGTGTCTCAGAGATTCTGGTATGTTGTATCTTTGTTCTCATTGGTTTCAAAGAACATCTTTATTTCTGCCTCCATTTCGTTATTTACCCAGTAGTCATTCAGGAGCAGGTTGTTCAGTTTCTATGCAGTTGAACAGTTTTGATTGAGTTTCTTAGTCCTGAGTTCTGGTTTGATTGCACTGTGATCTGAGAGACAGTTTGTTATAATTTCTGTTCTTTTACATTTGCTGAGGAGGGCTTTACTTCCAACTATGTGGTCAATTTTGGAATAAGTGTGATGTGGTGCTGAGAAGAATGTATATTCTGTTGACTTGGGGTGGAGAGTTCTGTAGATGTCTATTAGGTCTGCTTGGTGCAGAGTTGAGTTCAAGTCCTGGATATCCTTGTTAACTTTCTATCTCGTTGATCTGTCTAATGTTGACAGTTGGGTGTTAACATCTCCCATTATTATTGTATGGGAGTCTAAGTCTCTTTGTAAGTCTCTAAGGATTTGTTTTATGAACCTGGGTGCTCCTGTATTGGGTGCATATATATTTAGGATAGTTAGCTCTTCCTGATGAATTGATCCCTTTACCATTATGTAATGGCCTTCTTTGTCTCTTTTGATCTTCACTGGTTTAAAGTCTGTTTTATCAGACACTAGGATTGCCACCCGTGCTTTTTTTTGTTTTCCATTTGCTTAGTAGATCTTCCTCCATCCGTTTATTTTGAGCCTATATGTGTCTCTGTATGTGAGATGGGTCTCCTGAATATAGCAGACTGATGGATCTTGACTCTTTATCCAATTTGCCAGTCTGTGTCTTTTTTAATTGGACCACTTAGTCCATTTACATTTAAGGTTAATATTGTTATGTGTGAAGTTGATCCTGTCATTATGATATTAGCTGGTTATTTTGCTCGTTAGTTGATGCAGTTTCTTCCTAGCATCGATGGTCTTTACATTTTGGCATGTTTTTGCAATGGCTGGCACCAGTTGTTCCTTTCCATGTTTAGTGCTTCCTTCAGAATCTCTTGTAGGGCAGGCCTGGTGGTGACAAAATCTCTCAGCATTTGCTTGTCTGTAAAGGATTTTATTTCTCCTTCACTTACGAAACTTTGTTTGGCTGGATATGAAATAATTCTGGGTTGAAAATTCTTTTCTTTAAGAATGTTGAATATTGGCCCCCACTCTCTTCTGGCTTGGAGAGTTTCTGCCAAGAGATCTGCTGTTAGTCTGAAGGGCTTCACTTTGTGGGTAACCCGATCTTTCTCTCTGGTTGCCCTTAACATTTTTTCCTTTATTTCAACATTGGTGAATCTGACAATTTGAGTTGCTCTTCTCGAGGACTATCTTTGTGGCATTCTCTGTATTTCCTGAATTTGAATGTTGGCCTACCTTACTAGGTTGGGGAAGTTCTCCTGGATGATATCCTGCAGAGTATTTTCCAACTTGGTTCCATTTTCCCTATCACTTTCAGGCACACCAATCAGATGTAGATTTGGTCTTTTCACATAATGCCATATGTCTTAGAGGCTTTGTTCATTTCTTTTTACTCTTTTTTCTCTACACTTTTCTTCTCACTTCATTTCATTCATTTGATCTTCAGTTACTGATACTCTTTCTTCCAGTTGATCGAGTCGGTTACTGAAGCTTGTGCATTTGTCACGTAGTTCTCGTGTCATGGTTTTCATCTCTATCAGTTCTTTTATGGCCTTCTCTGCATTGATTATTCTAGTTATTCATTCATCCATTCTTTTTTCAAGGTTTTTAGTTTCTTCACACTGGGTACGTAGTTCCTCCTTTAGCTCTGAGAAGTTTGATCAACTGAAGCCTTCTCTCAACTCGTCAAAGTCATTCTCCGTCCAGCTTTGTTCCATTGCTGGTGATGAGCTGCGTTCCTTTGGAGGGGGAGATGCACTCTGATTTTTTGAATTTCCGGCTTTTCTGCATTGCTTTTTCCCATCTTTGTGGTTTTATCTGCCTTTGGTCTTTCATGATGGTGACATACTGATGGGGTTTTGGTGTGGGTGTCCTTTCTGTTTGTTAGTTTTCCCTCTAACAGTCAGGACCCTCAGCTGCAGGTCTGTTGGAGTATGCTTGAGGTCCACTCCAGACCCTGTTTGCCTGGGTATCAGCAGTGGAGGCTGCAGAAGATAGAATATTGCTGAACGGTGAGTGTTGTTGTCTGATTCATGCTCTGGAAGCTTCATCTCAGAGGTGTACCCCACCATGTGAGGTGTTGGTCTTCACCTAGTGGGGAATGTCTCCCAGTTAGGCTACTCAGGGATCAGGGACCCATTTGAGCAGGCAATCTGTCCGTTCTCAGATCTCAACCTCCTTGCTGGGAGAACCACTGCTCTCTTCAAAGCTGTCAGAGAGGGACATTTACATCTGCAGAGGTTTCTGCTGCTTTTTGTTTAGCTATGGCCTGTCCCCAGAGGTGGAGTCTACAGAGGTAGGCAGGCCTCCTTGAGCTGCGGTGGGCTCCACCCAATTCAACAGTGGCTTTGTTTACCTTCCTGGCTGCTTTGTTTACCTACTTAAGCCTCAGCAATGGCAGGTGCCCCTCCCCCAGCCTCACTGCTGCCTTGCAGTTAGATCTCAGACTGTTGTGCTAGCAATGAGGGAGGCTCCGTGGGCGTGGGACCTCGGGGCCAGGTGTGGGATATAATCTCCTGGTGTGCTGTTTGCTAAGACCCTTGGTAAAGCGCAGTATTGGGGGGGAGTTACCCAATTTTCCAGGTGTTGTGTGTCTCAGTTTCCCTTGGCTAGGAAAAGGAATTCCCTTCTCCCTCACATTTCTCAGGTGAGGTGATGCCTCGCTGTGCTTCAGCTCTTGCTGGTCGGGCTGCACCTGCTGACCAGCACCGACTGTCTGACATGCCCAGTGAGATGAACCTGGTACCTCGGTTGAAAATGCAGAAATCACCCATCTTCTGTGTCGCTCACGCTGGGAGCTGGAGGCTGGAGCTGTTCCTATTCGGCCATCTTGGGTGCCCCCCTCTATTTTATTTTAATTTGTTATTTATTTATTTATTTATTGACACAGAGTCTCACATTGTCCCACCCATCCTTATTGTTTCATTTTCCTTTTCTTTTCTTTCTTTCTTTCTTTTTCTTTTTCTTTTCTTTTTTTTTTTTTTTGATGACACCAGGCTGGAGTACACTGGTGCAATCTTGGCTCACTGCAAACTCTGCCTCCCAGGTTCAAGTGATTTTCCTGCCTCAGCCTCCCAAGTAGCTGGGATTACAGGCATGTGCCACCATGCCCAGCTAATTTTTGTAGTTTTAGTAGAGACGTGGTTTCACCATGTTGACCAGGCTGGTCTCCAACTCCTGGCCTCAAGCAGTCTGCCCACCTTGGCCTCCCAAGGTGCTGGGATTAGAGGTGTGAGTCATTGCACCCAGCCCTTTAACATTTCTTTTATTCATTCTTGTTCTTGTTTCATCTTTTTCTTCCTAGTAATAATTGCTATTACTGATTAAGAGCTGGTTATATGTTGTGTGCACTTTACATAGAAAATGTCAATGCTTTCCTTATGACAACTATAAATGGATATTATAATCATTAAGTGGATACTATAATCATTTTTTGTTCATTTATTGGTGATTGATCATGAAAGAGAGGCTCAGAGAAGCAGAGATCTAGCCCCAGGGTCACACAGCTAGCGAAGGACACATCTGGAATTTAAACACTGACTCCAAAGCATGTTTTTAATCACATCTTTTTTTCTGTCTCCTAATCCTATATATTTGAAAATGAGGCAATAATCTTATATTAAGTGATTTAGATCTCTTCCCACAGCCTACATAGCCAGAAATGACTTTTACTTATAAAAAATCAATCAACGCATAATTTCACCAAGAGAGTTCACAAAACCTCCTGACCTAGAAGTGGTTGAATTATCATTCTCTATCCAGCTTGGTCTCAGCACAGGCCGATCTACCTTGGCAGACAAGGGTCAAGTTGTGATGAGCAGTGAATGTTTTATTAAGTGCTTTTTTCAGGACTGAGCTACTGCTCCAGTTTCTCTAAAGAAGAGCCACCCCTGCAGGCTCATTGCCCACGCTGCTGGCTTTTACACCTTTCTAGGATGCACAGATGCATGGGTTCCTCCCATGTGCCAGGCACAGTGCTAGGTATATTCCCAGAGGCTGTTTAGTAACAACAAAATAAATGAGTCCTTTGATCCCAGTTTCAGATCAGTGCAGTGAGGCTTCAACAGGTCAAGGACCTTCCCTTCAGCTGTGTAGCTCGAGCTACACACAGGGGTGCACATATGTATTTAGACAGAAGCTCACTCTTGGCAGAGACTGTATCTGAGTCTTCCCTGAACCCCCAGAGCCTATCATGGCACACAGCTGGTGCTCAATACATGTGTACTGATAATGAAATCTGGCACACTTCTCTAAGATTCTCTTACAACTTCCTTAAGGCAGAGACAGAAAGAACAAACTGGTTTCATTTATAACATCTCAGAAGATTACCGTGTCAGTTATTCACCCTTCCTGCGGAATAATATTGTATCCAAAAGAGACCAGCTATTCATCACATGGGCCAGTTCAGTTCCTAAGCAGCAGGCTCAGGTCAGGTGAGTTACTCTGCTCAGTGTGTGTTGCAATTCTGGAGATGTATAGGGTGCACCCATAAATGCACACAGCAGAAGGATAGAGCCCTGTTAAACTATTCTTTGGCTGATTGGGGAAATGGGTAGGGGCGACACGGTCAAAGTTAGAAGTTAATGGAGCCCATTCCTGAAACCCAAAGCCCTGCTGACACATCCTTAGAGTCCCTAGGATGAACCCAGAGCAGGTGCAGGGCCTGGCTCAATGGGATTGGCTGAATGGAACCAAAGGATAGGCAAATGGGGCTTTACTCCTTTTAGAAATAATCCTTACCTAGAGAGCAAATGCTCAAACTTTGCACCCAACAGATCTGAGTTTAAATTCCAGCTGACTTCAGGCAACTCATTGGCGCCACTGAGTCTCAATTTGTTCAGCTTTAAAATGGGAATAAAAATTCCTTTTTTTATAGTGTCATGATGAAGTAGGAAGATGTATTTAAGGCGCTTGGTCTGTTTTCATTCAGTAAATATCTGTTGTTTACCTACAATGTGTCTGCTGGGGAGCCAAAAGCACAAATTTCCTTTAGCTACGGGCTTGGTCAGCTAGGGCTGCCATAATAAATAAAAAACCACACACTGGTGGCTTAAACAATGAAAGTTTATTTTCTCACAGTTCTGGGAGGTCCAAGATTAAGGGGCTGGCCAACTTAGTTCCTGATGAAGACTCTTTTCCTGGCTTGTAAACTGCCACCTTCTTGCTGTGTCTTCGCATGGTGAAGAAAGAGATTTCTGGTGCCTCTTCCTCTTCTTATAAAAGCACCAGCCCTATCACATTAGAGGCCTATCCTCAGGACCTCATTTAACCTTAGTTATCTCCTCATAAGCACACTCTCCAAATACAGTCACATTGGCGGTTAGGACTCCAACATTTGAATTTAGAGAAGAACTCAATCTAGTAGATAGCAGCTACTCTCTAGGAGAGTTGAGAATTGGAAGGAACCAGTCTGGAATTGGAAGACACCCAGTTTCAGGCTTGACAAGCAGCTGGCAGGAGTAATGCCCTTCCTTGTTCACTTGCCAATCTCCTACTTAGTCTCTAACTCCAGCCCCAGCGTCATCCCCTCTGTGAAGCCTCCTCTAGCTTCTCACCTCAAAATTGATCACCTCCTCTTCTGAGGTCCCATTGACCTTCTTATATATATTTATTGAATTATGTTTCACAGTGTATTGTATAGCTCTCTATTAACTTATTTGTGTTGTTCATTGGAGTGTGAGTTTCATGAGAGCCAGGACTATATGTTATTCGTCTCTGTCAGCCAGGGCTATGATAGGGGTTCAATAAACAGTGAATGGATAGATGGATGAATGTTTTGTCCCAACAGAAAGACCAAACACAAGTACAGGCGAATCTGAGGCCTGAGCTGGTGTCAGGGAGCACCATCAGTGAGGAATCACTCATCCCTCCTGAACTGGGTTTTAAGACAAGATCCTAACTTCCATGGATAAAGCTGGCAAGAGTGTGGCAAGTGATTACATAGAAGACTGAAGCATCGTGTAGTTTGCCAGACTTGGAAAGAAGCAGAAACAAAGGGCAATCTCATAACAAGGCAGAAGGCTGTGGTATGATGGGGCCCATGCTCTCATAGGCCAAGCAGCAAGGGATCTCAGGCTGGACAGTGGGTGGATGCAGGAGGCCTTGGGCAGGTTAAATATCCCATAATTTCTTATCCTGGGAACTAGAGTTGGAGCCGGAGGTATCACATTCTCTGTTAATGGAAAGAGAACTTGACCTCTGATGTGTGGAGAAGGGCTAAGCCAGTCTTGACCTCCTTGAAGTTAAGGATATTCCCCTGCCTGTACGCCTGCAGGTAGCCAGCCAATGCCCCTGTGGGACTTAGAGCCTTTGTGCTAGACTAACTAAGGGCAAGAGAGAATTGGGTCTGAGATGGCTCTTTCTGTGAAAAACAAAAAGAAAAAAAAATAAGTTGGAGAGTGTATATAAATTTGGAACAACAAAACTAGAGCAAATGAAACAAAATAGCTACCATTTACTAAGAGCCTGCTGTGTTCTTGGAACTATATTAACTGTTTCCCATATATTCTTTCATGTAACTGAATTCTCAAAGCAACCCAATGAGGTGGGTAATGTTGCACTCATTTGGCATTTGAGGAAATGGGCTCAGAGAGGTTAAGTGACTTTCCCAAGGCCACAAAGCTAACAATTAAGATAATTAGGGAAAGATCCTGTTCTTCACATTTTCCACTTTCCTTTTTGATGCTATATGGTAGGCTGAAAATGCCCCCTACCCCAAATATCCACATGGTACACCAAAACTTGAAAATGCTACTATATATGGCAAAGGGGACTTGAAGATGTGATTAAATTAAGGATTTGGAGATAGAGCTATTATCCTGTATTATCCAGGTAAACCCTAAGTCATTACAGAGGTCCTGCAAGGTAAGAATGTCAAAGTAAGAAATAGGAGATGTGACAAGAAGAGTGATTTAAGGAAGGCGTCGTGAGACAAGGAAGGCAGGCAGCCTTCTGAAGCTAGTAAAAAAAACACACACACACACAGATCCTCTCCAAGAGCCTCCAGAAGGAACCAGCCCTGCCACCACCTTGATTTTGACCTAGTGGGGCTGATACTGCACTTCTGGCCTCCAGAATTGTTAGTAAATAAATTTCTATTGCTTTAAGCCACCAAGGTTATAGTAATTTGTTACAGTAGCCATAGGAAACTAATACAAAAAATAAGATTTAAAAATTAAAAGACAAATGCTATAATGTGTTTGAGATAATGTTATCTAAAGAGAATTTTTAAAAAGCAAGAAAAATCTCAAGTGATTTAGTGATATTACAGAAGACGTAGAGTAAATGACCTCTGACTTCAGTTGACAAATGAAGGGCATACTTGCTACCTCCCTCTCCTCCTAAATCCATAGTACGACTGTTTCAACCCGATCAAGGTGCTCTTCCCACTGAATTTTCACATATTCTTGCAATCTACCTCATCTCAACGTTCCGAAATATCATGACAGATTATTCCAACATGGCACAAGAAGTGAAATTGAATCACCATCCTGGTTTAGATGGTGGGTAGCTGAAAAGTCATAAGACCATTTATTTTGTGGCCACTTAGCCTGGGTGAGATAGATGCATATAGGAGAATTTTTCACAGACTTGATCCAGTTTCACTCTCACCAGCAACCTCGTGTAATATGCAGAAAAATGACTATTACTAACCATGTTTTTCAGAAGGGAAAAACTGAAACTCAAATCTAGTGGTTTTCTTAATGTTATGCAAGGAGGCAGGATGTAAATGCTAGGTCCCTGTCTTAGTTTGCTAGGGCTGCCATAGCAACATAACACAAACTGGGTGGCTTAAGCAACAGAAATTTATTTTCTCACAATTCTGGAGGCTGGAAGTCCAAGATCAAGGTGTTGGCAGGTTTGGTTTATTCTAAGGCCTTCTCCTTGGCTTGCAGATGGCTGCCTTCTCCCTATATCTTCACGTGGTATTCCTCTGCACATCTGTGTCCCAGTTTCCTCTTCTTATGAGCACACCAGTCATATTGGGTTAGGGACATCCTAATAACCTTATTTTTAACTTAATTACCTCCTTGAAGATTCTATATGCAAATATAGTCACTTCCTGAGTTACTGAGGGTTAAAACTTCCACATATGAATTTGGGAGAACGAGAGGACACAATGCAGTCCATAAGAATCTTTAAGATTCTAGACTTATGTTCCTTTATTTCTCTATCCATCTCACGGAACGGCACAATTATTCCTCTGCCAACACCACCAACTAACATGAGCCTTCCCAATGTTATTATCCCAGGGTTCTGGGTTTCTGCTGGGGGAAATGCTATGACCCATTTACATAGATCAGCTTCAAGAAGGAGATAGGAGGGAAGAGTCTGGGCTAGCAGGGCCAGAGTCTCCCAATGAAAATCAAGTTCTTACATAACCAGTGACACAGCACGAGCCCTCTTCGAAAGCAGTGAAACCTCGATTGTCTAACAAACAATTCAAACTCTAAAAGCAGAAAATCTGCAATGAAATCAAAAGGGACCTATTTTGGTGCTTCCCCAGTTAGGGCTTGCTCTCTGCTTCTCTGACAGGTGACCTTTCAGCAAATACAGTGCAGCTAGACTGAGGGGGCTCCCTCGCAGCAGGGACATTGAATGATGGGACAATGGCGCCAGACCCTGTCGTGGTTGAGGGATAAACAGACATCTCTTTATGAATGTGACCGCAGCTGGTCAAGCAATTTCTCAGTTTGATTACGTTTTCAATTAAGTTTTATTCTGAACACTATTTGGAATGGATAACTGTAGTTCTTGTATATGAAAAATGAAATTGCTTTGGCAGATTCAGATATTTCCTTTGCAGGCAGAAAACGAAGGAAAATGAAACAAGATTCATGCTCTGGATGTCATAACCATTATGGCCCTGGGCAAAGACATTTTATAGTTCTTCCCACACCTTCTCCACACTCTTATTCCCCATACACGCTGACACACAAACATCTTTTTGTGAACTTAAAGTTATGTTTCTGATAATGGCAAACAATTATATTTTTTCTTGAAAAATTGGTCCAAGTTTTTTAAATTGAAAAAAGAACCATAGTAGGCCAGTTTATCCCAAAGACAGTGTCTAGACTTTTATTAGAAGAACAAAACGAGTAGAATGGAAAGCCATTCTTTAACTCTCTATTTGGCCTCTATCCCCATGTAACCTATGGAGGGGATTACTACACAGGAACTCATCATTATCATCATCATCCTATCTATAATTTAATGAGCACTTACTATGTCCCACCAATTGTGCTAAATACTGCATAAGTGTTTTCACATTTAATCTTCATGACAATTCTATGATTGTGATGCTATTATAAGGCCCGTTTTGCAAATGGGAAAACTTGGGCTTAGTAACTTCCGCAAGGGAGCACAGATGGTGATAATGCCTGTGGGAGGCAGAGTAGTAGCTCTCCAAAGATGCCCACGTCATAATCCTCAGAACCTGTGAATGCATCAACTGAGAATATATTAATTTATAGGGCAAAAAATACTTTACAGATGTGATTAAGAATCTTAAAATAGGAGGATTATCCTGGATTACCCAGGTAGACTCGATGTACCTCAAGGGGCCTTAAAAAGGAAAGAGGAAATAGACAAAGTAGATGAGTCAGAAAAGAAAATGTGACAGAGGTGAAAGGAATGCAATTGTTGACTTCAGAGATGGAGGAAGAGGCCACAACAGAAGCTCTATGGGCAGCCTCTAGAAGTTAGAAACGCAAGGAAATAGATTTTTCTCAGACGTCTTCCCGAGGAACATAGCCCTGCCAACACCCTGATGCTCTTGTCAGAGCTATTTTGTACTTTTTACCTCCAATTGCAAGATAATAAAGTTGTGGTCTTTTTAAGCAACTAAATTTGTGGTAATTTGTTGTAGAAACAATAAGAAACTAATATAGCGCCTGCCCTGTTCTCTCCTTTCACAGTTCTGAAAGTTGAGCAAAGAACAACCTTCTGAGTTTGCTTAGGGCCTTAGGGTACTGAAGATTTTCCACATCTTTTATCTCATTTTATCCCCATAACAAGCCTGAGTGTCAGTGGGAGAATTTGCTGAGTCTTCAAACCAGCAGTGACCTCATTACTTAGTTGGCATGGAAGAAGATGAAGGTCTCTTGGGGGTAAGGAGCAAAAAAGTTCAAAATTTGCTAGACTGTGGTCTACCTAGACCAGGCTTGATACAGAAGACACATTCAAGTAATGATGAATGGTTTGATGAATAGATAGATGATAGAAGATAGATAGATAGATAGATAGATAGATAGATAGATAGATAGATAGATAGATAGATAGATAGATAGATAGATAGATGATAGATAGGAAGGCCAGATGGATGGACTCGAAGGTCAGATGAATGGATGGATGGATGGATGGATGGATGGATGGATGGATGGATGGATGGATACAGATAGATGGATGATGCATCTAAGTTTACTTTGGTAGATGAATAAATAATGCATGTAAAGCACTTAGTACATGCCTAACATGCAGAAGATACTTAATGATAATAGCTATTGTCGGGCATTCTAGGTAAGGGTTGATGGCATTAAGGTCAAGGCATTAGGAATGATATATACACTGTCCTTCCTATCATTTTGACCTACCTTAGAGTTCTGAAGGCCATAAATACACACCCAAGTAATAGCAAGTGTGAATTTAAGTACTATTTCATTGTGGGCTGCACAAGTGCCTGAAGCCCATTTCAGGGTCTGTAGCAGACACACATGACTCACATTCCTACAGGACCTATTACTCTGGTTATTCTTCCCTTAACACCACCACTGTCACTACCACCACCACTTTTCTACCTCAGAAAGTAAGCCTTAGAACCACTCACTCAGGGATGATAATGCAAGTCAGTCTGTGACCTAAACAATTAGACTCTGTGTTCCACTACCCACACAGCTACCAGTGAGATGAATGGAACCATAAGGGGACTTGGCTAAGCCTGCAACTGAGGCAAGGAGTGGAGCTGAGAGGCTGTTCCAAAGAGTGACTCAGCCCAGTAGACCTATAGACCATCAGTGTCATGAAGAACCCTAACCTACCTAATCAAATCAGCAGCTTTTCCTATATTAAAGAATCAAAAGGCTGGGGAAGAGATAGGCCAGGCAGAAGAAAGGGCAGAATTATTGCCCTTTTTATAATTATTATTTGTTATAATAGATGAATGCATGGATGGATCTTCTGATACCACTAATGTGATAACAAAGAGAAAGCATGGGCAAAATTGATGAAAATAGTTTCTCTGGGGTAGCCCAAGTACACACATGGTGCAACAAGTTCAAGTATGGGTCAGAAAGGAAGAGAGAACTAACATGAACTGAATACCTACTATGTGCTAGGACCCATAGATGGTACAATTTAAACCTCAAAACAAATGCTGGGAAAAAAGCATTATCATTCCCGTTTTAAGAAGAGAAGTTTAAGGATCATGGATGTTAAGCAACTTACCCAAGATCACTCAGCCAGGAACTGGGAAAGCAAAGATTCAAACAGATTTGCTAACTACAAAACCGTATTCCTTTCACTGTTTTCCAGTGGGGTAAGTTTAGGGTTAAATTTAGGTACGAGGGACCAGTCAGAAGCAGGTCATGCAATACATAGATATTCTTTTAGTAACCTCAGATGCAGAATTTCCTTTTCTTATATAAACCCTAATTTTCCTACGGGGGATTCCATCTCCTCATCTCTGGTCCTGTGATTTGCCTGGGGCTGACCTCTGCCTCTGACTCCAGAGATAATCATATCCCACAGGCCTGCTCCATCGTCCTGTGCTCCATCTCCTTGGTCACAGCGACTGATTCAAGGATAGACATGCAATTCACATCAGCACGATGGATGTCAATCGCGAAACATGTGTGGGAATGATTGGGAAATCTTTCTGTCTCATCTGGAGCTGCTGAGAAGACAGGGAATAAGACTGATAGAGCAGGGGCCACCATTAGGACTCACAGAGAAGGCACCACAGAAGAGAATTAGCCAGGAGATGGAGAGATTTTCCAGTGATGAAAGTATGAACACCTAGATGCAGCCAACCTCAAAGCCGGTAACCCCCAGACTTCCTTCAGTTGTGTGAGCTTATAGTATAATTTATTTTCTTTAACTGGATCTGAACGCAGTTTTTACCACATATGACAAAAAGAGTCCTGACCAACACACTGCACTGGCATCATAATTTGGGGTTATTTTGTACATTTACTTAGGTTTCTAGGTGGTAACTTATGTCATAAAAAGAAGGGTCTAGACCTCTGGAATAGGGGACTGGCTGTGCAGGACATCAGTTTCCAGAAGGTATCCAGTTTGAGCCAGAAACTGGATTGCCAGGCTTGGAGAGAGAGGCAGATACCAGGGCTTGTAGATGGTACCATATGCCAAAGGCAGGGAAGGCTGCATCCCAAAGTTCAGTCTTTCCATAGGTGTACTGTGTTCAATAGCAGAAAGACTTATTTCAACAGATAGTTGGACAGAAGCAGCTGATATACCTTCTCCCCCTGTTGGGCGTGGCTCAAGAACTCAAACAACCTAAGATAGCAGATGGTGCGCAGCCACAAGCCTCATGGTGGAAAGACAGAGGCAGAAGGGGATGGATGCTGGCACTGAGACAGCCAAACAGCACAAGGAAGGAAGGAACAAAAAGTGACTTTAGGGCCAACATACCCTCAACAGCCCCTGCCAGTCATAAATGACATGGTGGTAACAGATAGGAAGTGACAAGTGAGATTGTAAAGCAAAGCTGAGATCACCCTCAGGTAAATTAGCAAGATAAGGTGGTGATGCTGATAATGACGATGATGGTGGTTATTGTAGTAGTGGTGGTAGTTATGATGGTGATGGTGGTACTGATTGTAATAAAGATGGTGACTGTGCCAGTAGTAGCAGCAATGATGGTGGTAGAAGTGGTGGTGGTAGTGGAGTGACAGTCACCATTTATCAAATGCTTACTATGATGCAGCATTGTACTAGACCATTATTTTAATTAATCCTCACAAGAATGCTATGAAATAGGTATGAGAAGCCCTATATTACAAATGAGACAACATACTAAGAAAGATTATGTAATTTGCTTAAGAGCACACAGATAGTAAATGGGAATGGAGAAATCTAAACCCAAGAGTGCCTGACCTCAAAACCAGTGCTTTTTACCATTATGCTTAAACTCAACTAAAGTAGCGCCCAGAAGCCTATACTCCCTTTCTCTTTCTACTACAATGTGCTTCTAACTCATCCTGGGCATTACAAACAATTTCGCACTTGTGTTTTCCTAAGTTCACAGCAGTTTTCAACACATCATCTCCTACCCATGTGGTTTCCAATCTTGCAAATAAGATAACTCTTTTTTAAAATCAAAATATTTTGCTTATGCCTATATGATTATACTCATTTTTTAAAATATAACTGACCAAGAAAATATATGAAAAAGAGCTGTTCTAATAGTATACAGTTTATTAAACTCTATGTGAATAATTAAAACAGCTTCTACTTGTCCTCTTAAGTCAGAAACATTACTTATTTGGGCCATAATTGAGACTCCATGCGTATGGGAATTGACTAACAACTTAGGGCTGGGAGGAAGCCATCATGGGGCATCATCTCATAGTTCCTTGGGAAATTTTATGAAGAATGTAAAAGCAAATTGTGTTGAATATCAGAGAACACCAGTGGATGGATGCTTGACCAGCTCAGCAACATTCACAGACCTGGAAGCTTTTTCTTCTCCATTCTCACCCTTGGAGCTTTTTGGAGGGGCTCTAATACTCAGCAAATGTTTGGCTGATATGGCCAAGCATCAGGATTTTTATCCTGGCTCATTTATTATTGGTGCGTGACCATGGTCTAGACACTAAACCTCCCAGGAGCTCAGTTTCCTCACTTTAAAATGAGAACCTTGATCTACACATCTACGGACCCTTTCAAGGACAATGTCTGATGCTATTTATGTTTTCACATCCAGTGTATTTCCCTAACCCTGCTTCTTCATAAGTTCCTGCTATTTGTCATCAGAAAATGGCCCGTATGTTAAAGTGCAACCACAAAAAATCTCAAAATAAGATTTTTCAAAATACAGTATTCTAGTGGAGAACTTGTCAAAAATACCACTGCCTTGGTGAATAAGTCAAACAGTTCATCATTTCTTTCCAAAAGCCAATTTGAGCATGAAAGAGCGATATATTCTTTTTAAATAGTAGTTTGAACTGTTTTAAGTCCTGGCCTAATTTTCCTCTCCAACTGCAGGAAGACATCTTCAAATGGCATCAAGGATGCAAATTTTGCCTAGCTCCCCAATCCCCCGCCCCATCTCACCCCACGCTCCCTGCTTCAGTCCTGTGTACCGAACCACCTGCTGGCAGATAAAATGCTTCCCTTCACACAGAAACCCAAGCAGGGATCTACCCGCGGGTAAAAATTCATAAGGTTTGCAGCTTTCCATTCTTCTTCATTAAAAACCCTCAGTCAAATAATCCAGATCCATTCTGCAATCCAGCTTCAACCCATGTCTGTTCCAAGCTGGCAGAGCAATGCTGTACAAAGATGGTCCACAACGCGTTAAGGACAGAAACTGAGAGTAAATAATTTAGAAACATTAAAAGCAATTCAATAGAGTCACAATATCTGAGTGCATGACTGTTTTTCTAGGAATTCAGTTTTCATTGTATTGTACAAAAGTATTTGTCCACAAAAGATGGAAGCTTAACAACACCCAAGTCTTTCACTACAAGCAGTTTAAAAAGCACTGAGTAGATGATACGCATGCACAACTATAATATGATGGAACAATTTTTGTAATGCTCAATCCAGTCACTCAGCATAAGCCTATTAGCCATTACAATGGAGAGTATGCAGGACGGTGAGGGCACTGACTCAGGAGCCAGATGGCATGGGTTCAAATCTTGGCTCTGACACTTACCAGGTAACCTTGAACGAGGTCTTTAATTGCTCTCAGCCTCAGTTTCTACGTCAGTAAAATGAATACACTAATGAGAGTTATATAATTGCTGTGATGATTAGATGAGATAAGATACACAAACTTGACCTGATATTTTGTCTGTGGTAAGCACTCAGTGGCTGATGATAAGGAGGAGAGCTGAGTGATTGAATAGATTGTAGTCCCTATTCTCTGGAGGTAGACAATGTATGCAAATAAATGCTAGTAGTAGGGAGAGAGCTGGGACAACAGTAAGTGGGTGTATGGAGGTGGGACGGAGGAAAGAGAAGGGTGACTCTGCGTGGAGTATTCAGGGTGGGCTTCATAGAAAACATGCCACCTGAGTAGGGATGGGAAAATTAAGTACAGTCTTCCAGGGAGACAACTGGGAAAAAAAAAAATCAAGCAGGGGGAAGAGCATCTTCAAAGATACAGGAGTTGGAACATAATCGCGAGTTCTGAGATCCTCAGCAATTCAGCATGGCAGTATTGTAGGGAAGGGGCAGAAAGAGTGAGTCTCTAGAAAAGGGATTGTAGTCCTTTCTTGTAGTCTTTCCACTACTTAACACAATCCCGGCAAGAGTACTTAATCAATGCCTACAAAATGAATGAGGCTGTATGTCACGTGCATGATATAGGAGGTTTAGACTGTATCTTGAGGTCAATAAGAAGCCATTAAACGGTGGAGAAGGAGTAAAATAAATGACCGCTCTGCTCATTTGAAGTATGTATCAAGGGTGGGAGAAAGCGGGTCAGGGAGCCCAATCGCAAAACCTCTTTGAGATGGAGTTGTCCTTTTCTGGCTCCAATCTACAAGTGAGGAAACTGAAGTTACAAAATTCAATGACCTGCCTAGGGAAGGACTTATAGACTTCACAGGTGCCAGGTCTGCCTGACCCTAAATCCCATGTCCATCCTCACTTAGCCCACACAGGCCATCAACTGTTCTAACTATTCCTAAGGAAAATTCTATTTGCACCAAATAGATTTAGATCTGGTGATTTAGTCTTCAATTCACTCTCAATACAGGTAGCTAAAAACGCCAAAAAGGATAAAAGGGTGGTGAAGCGTTTTCAGTTACTAGAGTGCGTGTGTGCACACGCATGTGTGTGTCTATGCTGCTTGGTGTTTGAACATTAGCTACATCCCCAAAACACCCTGGCAAAGTGAATGGCACCTGGAGGCACACATTCCAGCATACATGCAGAGGAGACTTCGAAACTCAGAGACATGACTCAGGGCAGATGCATCTGAGCTGTTTGTTTCTCCATGAGGATAGAAACTCCAGTGTTCCCAGAAGCAGCTGAGAAGAGGTGCAGATTTGGAAAAGGGTGAGAAGGAGACGGGAGATGGCAAAATTCGGTGAGGAGAAAGTTGAGTGGGCTGTGACAAGGGTAATTACCAATATCTGGAGGCAACAGAAAATTGCTGAAAGCTGGGGCCAGTGGAGATTCTGGATTCTAAGTTCATCTCTGGTCCTAATTCACTGTGTGACCCTGGGGATGTGCCTTCACTTCTAAGATGCAGTGACTGTTCCAAGTGAATTAAAGAGATGGAATGAGATTCATGGTAAACTGATAAGCTGTCTGGTCATGACTATAAAATCAGTACAAGGATTTAAAGAAGGTAGAGACAATTTGGGGCAGAGGTTATCACTTCCTGGAGGCAGTGGCATTTGCAGGACTGAAAGGACTTTGCTATGCAGAATAGAGAAAGGATGTTCTACATGGAGATAACTGCAAAAGGAAAGCCATGGAGAGTGAAGTGTACGCAGAAAGCAGAGAAGATCTGTACTGTGTAGGAACAAAGGGTGTGGGCTGGGAAAGATCCAAGAAAGGAAGGGATAGATGGGGTGGTACCAAATGACAGGCAACGTCAAAAAGGGCAGACAGAGATATTCGGACTCAAAGAGAAGCAACACTCTTGTGAATGAGATGTGCGTAAAGGAAACAGTGGAACCATTCCCCATAGTTGTGCAACAGAGGCCTAAATAGAATCCCTACAGAATCCCTACAGAATCCCTGGGTTTCACTGATCACCCACTCTACACAGCACTATCAGCGAGGCACCTGTTCCAGAACCTGGGCAACTTTCAGGCACCTGCTACTGCTGCACCCATAGGGGAAATGCACGCTTAGTCCCACCCCTTTCCCACCCTGGCTAATTCTCCTCCCTTCCTTCTCTGCTCTCAGATGTGGCTTATTTTCCTCCAGAAAGCTTTACCTGACTCCCAGGCTGGGTTTATTCACTCAATCATTTAATGTAGTTTCATTGTACCGCTTAGTACATGTACTTTTATTGTACAAGTACTTAGTACTATGTACTGTAATTGTACATATACTTAGTATTATGTACTGTGTTCTTTGCTTTTTGTTTTTGAGACAGGGTGTCACCTGTTGTCCCCCAGGCTGGAGTGCAGTGGTGCAATCAGGATTCACTGTAGCCTCAACCTCCTGGGCTCAAGCGATCCTCCCACCTCAGCCTCCCAAGTAGCTGAAACTATAAGAGCATGCCACCATCCCCAGCTAATTTTTGTATTTTTTGCAGAGATGGTATTTTGCCATGTTGCCCAGGCTAGTCTCAGACTCCTGGGCTCAAGCAATCCACCCACCTCAGCTTCCCAAAGTGCTGGGATTACAGGTGTGAGTCACTACACCTGGCCAAGGGCCATATCACATTGTGATAAGTGGCAGATTGAACGGTCTGTCTGTTCCACTGGACTGTGAGCTCCTTGAGATCAGGGATTCTATTTTATTAAACTCTGCCTCTCTAGAACAGTGCTTGGCACATAGCATATGTTCATTAAATGTTAGCTGATGTGATTAACGAATGAAGGGCTGAATGAATAAATGGATAACAGATGAGCATACAAGCTACCAAAAGACATAGATGTGCACACTAATACTGGGAATGAGTGGAGCAGGGGAAGCAGGGGTAAAAGCAGGGGCACCATCTCCTCAGTCTCAAGAATCCAGATGTGAACACTCGTGATGCTGTAGGGAGGGGTCATTTTGACATCCTGTGTCTCAGTGCTCAGACTGTCGTGTGGAAAAAAGGTCAGCAGTTCTTAGCTGAATATGGAGGACGAGGGATTATGTTTGTAACTATGAACCTTAAAAATCAAACAACACAATGTAACAGAAAAAGTGCAGTACTTTATGGTTGAGGAAGACTGAACTAGTATCAAGTTTTTACTCTACCATTTATTACTCTTGAAAAATTGCGGCCGGGCGCGGTGGCTCAAGCCTGTAATCCCAGCACTTTGGGAGGCCGAGGCGGGTGGATCACGAGGTCAGGAGATCGAGACCATCCGGGCTAACATGGTGAAACCCCGTCTCTACTAAAAATACAAAAAACTAGCCGGGCGTGGTGGCGGGCGCCTGTAGTCCCAGCTACTCGGAGGCTGAGGCAGGAGAATGGCGTGAACCTGGGAGGCGGAGCTTGCAGTGAGCCGAGATCGCGCCACTGCACTCCAGCCTGGGTGACACAGCGCGAGACTCCGTCTCAAAAAAAAAAAAAGAAAAATTGCATTATCCCTCCAAGGCTCAATTTCCTCATTTGCAAAAGGAGGACAACGATAGAACCCAACAAAGAAGCTTGGTGGAAAGATGAAATGAAATCGTGTATGAGAGGGCTCGGGCTGGTGCCAGGCGCATAGTAAGTCCTCAGTCGATGATGGTTTCAATGGTAATGAGGAAAATCAAGATGGCAGGAGGAGGGACTAGGAAAAGAGGGAGGGAGAGGGGCAGGGTTAGAGGTGGAGGGGGACTGCAGAGTTGTGTGGACTGAAGAAGATTTTGTATACCGATGTGCCTTGCACATGCCTGGTACAAACAAGCATCTCAACACCTGTTAGTCATCTTTCCCCTTCTTCCTCCCTGCACAGGTTACGATTCATCATCTCTGAGACTGAGGTCCCCAGAGCAGAGAAGAAACAAATTTGTCAAAGGGTTTGTCAACCTCAGAAAGTTCTGAGACAGAAGCAAGAGCGCCACCTACTGCACAGCAAAGGCATTTCCCAGCTCCTCAAAGGGTCATTTCTAAACCAGCCTTGCCTCCTTCATCAAACTGGCCTGACTCACCTGTCTTTATCAGTGGGGCAGCAGAAGGAACAACAGACTGAAGAGTAGGGGTGGAGTTAGTTGTGGATGGGAAGGTGCCACACAAAACATCACCTTGGGAATACCCTGCTGTTTCCCTCTCTCACTCCCACTTCTCTATCCCTAAAACATAAGTGAAGCTGACAACTGTTGCATAAATTTGGTTATCTCAGCAGAATCCCACTTTTCAGATCAATGCATGCAAGGAGAGGGCTAGGGAAAGGACAGAAGCCATACCCAATGGCGTGCCTGAGCTAGGGGTCCAGTTTCATGTTTGTTTACTAACCCACAGTCATGGTAATCCACCAACACTCTCTGGCCTTGAGGCGATTCCTGGGCTGTTCTCCCAGGAATGCACTGCCTCACTCCCCCACTGTTTTCCCCTGTCTTTTCCTGTTGGCAGCCTACTCATCTCTGAAGCTCTCACTGGCTTCCCATTGCTGTTAAGACAGTGCTCAATGTCTTTTGTTTTGTTTTGTTGTTTGAGGCAGAGTCTAGCTCTGTCACCCAGGCTGGATTGCAATGGCATGATCTCGGCTTACTCTATTGTAAGAATGCAGTATACAATACATATTAACATACAAAATGTGTGTTAATCAACTTTATGTTAGTGGTGAGGCTTCCAGTCAACAGTACGCTAGTAGTAGTAAAGTTTGGAGACAGTCAAAAGTTATACACAAATTTTCAACTGCGGGGAGTGTCAGCACTCCTAACTCCTGTGTTGTTTTAGGGCCAATTGTAATGACAGCTACTCCCAAGTATAGCAGTGAACTATATCCTTCATAGAAGTAAAGTTCCTCTTTTAAGAACTCACAGTCTAGAGTGATGGGGAGGGACAGAAAATTAACAAGCATTTACAATACAGGATAAATTTGAAAGCACAGAGTAGGAGCTTCCAAACCATTCTAGAATAAGGGACATGACAAGTAAATATATGGAATGACAAACGGTGAATAAACGTAGGGCAAGAAAGCAAAGCAGGGCAAAAGGCATGGGGAATTTCATTTTGGAGAGGTTGGTGATGTCACATAAGATGGTCAGAAATAGTCTCTCATAAGGAAATGAGAATGCAATACTGCAATTAGTTGAGGAAAAGGAATCCAAGGCAGAAAGGACAGCAAGTGCAAAGTATGAAGCCAGCCCAGGTGAGGGTGTCTGAGGGAGACCCTTGTCTTCTTATGCTTTTTCTCTTGCATTCTCTTCCCCAGGGGAGGACCCCAGAAGCTCCTACCAAATGTATCCACTGCATCTGAAAGCAACTTCTGCCTTCAGTATCTGATGTCTTCCTACGTGCTAGCTGCGTTGAAAATCAGTTACCTGCAGGTCTTAGCTTATTCTCATTTGACCTAGGAGCCCGGGCAGCAAGTTTCCTGCCTCTTGCCTTCTGGTCTTCATGATCTTTATCACTGAAAATCCTTTAAGATAATGATCTTCTAAGGACAGTGATCCCAAGGCAATGGGAGCCAATGATGGAGAGGCATTATCAAATCTTCATTTTATAAAAATAAAACATATCAGTTTGTCTGCAGTATGAACCACACATTGGAGAGAGCAAGCTAGCACAGGAAAACCAGTTAGAAGGCTGTTGCATCAGTCCAGTGACCGATGATGGGAACCTAAATCTAAGTAACAGCAGTAAGGATAAAAGGTACTAGGATGGTAGGATGGATGGGGCTTGACAACTGATTAAATGTGGGCCCATGTGGAAACAGGAGTGCTCCAGGGTGACTTCTGACTGTTACTTTGGCAACCAGAGTTTGGGAGTGCCACTCACTGAGACAGAGAAGAGAAGCAGAAGCAGGGTAGAGAAAGATGATGTTCTTAACCACATCCCAGGCTATCTTAGGATTTGTTAAAGAGCAATCAACAAGGATGTCAGGGAATCCATATGTATGTAGTTGAACAGATGAAACTTACAAGTGTAAATAATTAGGGGATATTTTGAAGCAGGACATAATTAGTTGCAAAAATATATGCTTGGGACTGCCAACTGGTATAAAGGATGCGGGAAGGCTTGAGGTCGTGGGGCAGTAGTAAGGAAAGCAGATGAGAGAATGATTGAGTTTTGAAGATTTAAATGAGTGGAGAGAAATAAGTGATGAGGAAATGGTGACCAGGCTTATTACCTAAACAAAGCCACAGCTGTCGCTGCAGGAGTGAGGGAGCTGTGTTTGAGAAGCACTGACTCATAGAAATATGTAAAAATTCCCCATAGCTATAGTCCAGGGTACACTGAAATTAATGAAGAAATCCTAATACTGGTGAACAAATATTCTGAGAATATAAGTTGTACAAGGTGGGCACTGGTAGATCTCCTGTGAGGTTTAGTTGAAGGGCGTGAGTTGTGAAGTTAGATATTATTCTGTTGACGTCCTGGAACCACTGCTAATGAACTTTATGGTTTGGGCAAGTGAACTCATCTTTGTAAGTCTTAAGTCTTCTGTGTGGAAATGAGAACAGTAATACCTTGCTATACTCTAACAAATAAATGAGATGGTATGGAGTAAACACTCAACATATGTTCATTCCTTTCTACCACTCATTTTGAGTTCTGGTTCATCATGAGATATCTGAACAGGGTCCCCTGATATCATGCTGTATGGAATTGACCTCAGCATCAGTTGACACCGAAGGAGTTCTTTAAGCTCATGGTCGCATAAAGAAACCACTATAAACTAATTGCTTATCGGGCAAGTTGTAACCGTAAGCCTGAACATACTGAATATGCTCAATAAATTGCAAATAACTTACAGGCGTCAATGCCATGTGAGTGTGGTATCAACTGGCTGCTCGTCTGCCCTCATGGCTTGATCAACCTATCTACCTAGCCAGTAGGAGCATGGCACAGTTAGTTCCATGTTCCCATTCATTTCTGCTGCTGCCCTGGCCCTCCTTCCCTGCTTCCATGTCCAGGCATCTGTGCTGACTTCAGCTCCCTCAGATTTAGTCCTGAAAGTTACAAGCTTTGTGCAATTGGAAGACTAAATGCTATTCTGCTGCTGTTGCTCATAAACTGCAATGTTTGCGTGACATGCTTGTTTTTCATTAATGTATATTTTTCTTTTTCTCCTTTTCTAAAAATTAATTATTTATTTAATTATTTCCTTTATTTCCACACCTACTTATATGTGTTCGTTCCACTCCAGTTTCACATTTCTACAAGGAAACATCAAGCATCTGACTGGCTCTGCTTTGATTACTATATGCAATAGACTGAATGTTTATGTCCCCACCCCAAATTCATCTGCTGAAGTCGAATCCCCAGTGTAATGGCATTTGGACATGGAGCCTTTGGGAGGTGACTGGGTCATGAGGGTAGAGTCCTCATCAACAGCATTAGTGCCCTGATAAAAGAGGTCCCAGAGAGCGCCTTTGCTCCTTCTACCATGTGAAGACACAGAAAAAAGACAGTTGTCTATAAACCAGGAATCAGGCCCTCACCAGATAAACCAAATCTGCTTGCACCTTGATCTTGGACTTCCAGGCTTCAAGACTGTGAGGAGCAAATCTCTGTTGTTTGTAAGCCACCCAGTCTATAGCATTCCAAATGGATTAAGGCACTCTCTTTCCCTAAACGGGTCAGCTTTGGCTCAAGGATATTTGGGTTGGGATGAGGAGAGTAAAAGGAACCTCCCAGCATGACAACTGGGGCAATCACTATGGGTGAAGAATGAATGACAGGAAGCACTTAGCTCACTGTCAGACACATAATAGGCCCTCAGTGCAGCGTTGCTGCGTGATGGCATTTTGCAAAATGTGAGATCCTTATTTTCCTACATGACTGTCAGGTTGCTGACACTGTACTACATTCCACAGAGCAGAGAGAAGTGTAAGAAATGGACCTGCCTTCCAGAATCTTACAGTCTAGATGAGAAAAATAACAATGCATAATTATAGGCTTGATTTTATAATACAGATTACAAGTACAAAAGGACAAGGCGGAGCACCTTAACAGAGGGAGGGGTGATGGCAAATGAAAAAAAAAATTCCAAGAGACAAATAGAAGTGTTGTAAGAAAAATAATTTGGAAAAAATTGATTTTGAGGCCAGACTAGAAAGTAATTTTCTATTCCATTTCCTGAGCAGTCTCATACCCATAACAAAAACAGACTTATTTATAACACCATTGATTGCCTTGTATATAGAGTTAAGAATATAAAGTAGGAGGGGGCACATTCCATTTTGACAGATACAGAAATAATAAGAAAAACGCAGTCATCATTCCTCCACTGCTCCCTCTGGATCTTTTCTGTTTTCTCTGACTTCCTGCCTTGCCAAGCAATTTAGTTTTATCCCTACGAATGAAGCAATTTACATGATTTGAGTTTGACTTTGTTTGTGTATTACTGAGAAATGTCCTATACCTCCACCATCAATTACCTTGAACAATATTGTGAGGATTTATTCAAAAATAGATTTAAGCAAAATGTATCTTTCACACACACAGAGAATCAGACTATAGCGTTAGAAGATAAATTAACATTTCCACTAATCTAATCCAGGCTGTCTGTGAAACATTTCTTAATAAGATAGACGAAAGGGCTGCATTCTGCTTCTGTACCAGCCTGTGGATTTTCACTAGGGCTCTGCCTCGCACCTCCACTTTATGTTCTTTCTCACACAGGCATTTCAATATTGCCGCATTCTGATTTCCTGCAGTGAGAGGTGATTTCATAATGAATGGTCCTGCAGTGCAGCAAGGCCAGGGATAGCTTGGACATGACACCTTCAAAGGAAGTCTCTGTTCTAGAGCTTAGAGACTGGAGGGTGTGTGTGTGTGTGTCTCTGTGTGTGTGTGTGTGTGTGTGTGTTATGCTGAGGCTTCCTTCAAAGAGCTAGCTGGTCCAGGAAGGAAGAATAATTCTGATCTTGTATCTTCCTTATTGCACAGGAAAGTAAAAATAGCCAACATTTTTCATGCTGTGTTCTGGAATTTGTATACCTATTAATACCCATTAAAGCTTCAAAATAACTGAGTAAGGCCCACAGGATTATTATCACCATTTTATAGATAAGGAAACTAAGGCACAGAGAGGTTAAGAAAGCTGGCCAAATGGACAAACTGGTGGTACCCTCTGGAGGCAGGTTTTGAACAGAGGTAATTTGACTCTAGAGCTTATACTCCTTTTCACTGTTTACAAGATTTATGAGTTCCTTGTGCATGTTTGCTATATGGCTGTTTTGCATAATGGTGAGGTTTGGTCTTCTACGGTACCCGTCATCTGAATAGTGAACATTGTACCCAAGCTCAGTATACAGAAATAATAATATTACAGTATACAAAAATATTATAATGTACAGCAATAATATTCTGTATATTCTTTTTTCCCAACCTTCCCCCTTTTGGAGTTCCCAGTGTCTACTATTTCCCTCTGTAGACCCATGTGTACCCATTGTTCACCTCTCACTTCTAAGTGGGAACATGTGGCATTTGATTTTCTGTTTCTGAGTTATTTCACTTGGGATAATGGCCTCCAGTTCCATCCATGATGTTACAAAATGATTTTATTCTTTTTGTGGCTGTATAGTATTCCACAGTTTATGCTCTTAATCCCTTAATTATACTACCAGAAGACATTTTGAAGACCCTCCTACACATACACCATCACCCAGAATATGATCCTGAAAAAAAAATAATTTAAAATGTAGTCACTAATCGAAATATTCCATTTCAGATCCTTGGCTCCAAACAAAATGGCTATACAGATCAACTTGATCTGGAATCATAACTCTGCCCTTTTATTTCCCCTCTGTCCCACTTACTGTCAATGATTTTCCATTCCCATTCCCACCAGTGAATACTACTATGCTGTACAGATAGGAGAGCTGCCAACCCCTGTACTCTGCAGAAGTGACCCCATTTAGGGTATAATGGCCTGTTGTGGGTGCCATGGTTATTATTATTGTTACTATTATATATTTATGAAGTTGTTATTACTGTTATTATTATATATTTATGAAATGCTCATTATATTCTAGTACTCATATTCTAAGCACTTCATACACATTATATTACTTAAACCACATCCCAACTTCATATGGGTTACTACTGCCATCCCCACATTTTCAGTTTGAGAATTAAACAAGATTTTGCATTTGAAGCCCATTGCTTATTTCACTTAGCATAATGTCCTCTAGGTTCACCCATGTTGTCACAAGTCATAAGATTTCCTTCTTTTTGAAGGCTGTATAGTGTTTCATTGTGTTTTTATATCACATTTTCTTTATTAGTTGATTGCTTGATGGACACTTACGTTGCTTCCCTATCTTGCCTATGTGAATAATGCTACAGTGTACATGGGAGTATGGCTACCTCAATTATTATTTGTCAATTTAAAATAACATATTTTTAAGCCCATTGATCAGTAACTAGTTCATAGGAAGCACCCAAAAATGTCAGCTGTTGTCATTACCATCATCTTTATCTTTTATTATTATTGTACTTTTTACTATTGCTTTAACACAGCCCATAAGGAACACAGTACATGTCAGAACTTGGATCTGTGTGCCTCCAAAGCCTATCCTTTCATCATTCCCATAAAGTCTCTGTGTGGAAATCAGCAACCAACATGGTGAGAGGGCTATGACCCAGCACATCTGGAATGGTTAAGAGACAGGGTGTTTTCAGTGGGGTGTAGCTAAGGCCCAGGGAAGTGGAAATAATATTCTGTATATTTTTTGCCACTCAAGGGCCTAAGTGGGGCCAATAGTTAAGACTTCAGAGAGGCGATGTTTAACTCTACCTGCGGAGCATTGTCACAGTCTTTCCTTACTCACAATGAAATAAGATTTTCTGCATGGTAGCTGGTATTTTTATCCCTGGGAATACTAACTTAGAAGATATACAGCTATCTATCAGAGACTGTGAAAAGAATATCTTGAGGTAGTGTCATGAGTTAATTTCAACTACCCCCTACAAATGAAATTCTGTGATTTATACCGAAGCCTGGCAGTCTAGGAAATTTCCCTCCCTTATCCCAACCCAGACACAAGTTGCAAGCCTTCTATTCTATCCGTTTCAAATGTCTGATAAAATAATGGTTTTATTGTTACTTATCTGATAAAATAATGGTTTTAATGTGTCTCATTTTCAGTGGATCAATGTTACTCCTTCTAGTGAATTTGTTTTAAAACAACCAAAAATATTAATTACATAAATAAAATAAGTATATTAAGGAAAATTAGAAAATATTTTAAAAGATAATTATGAAACAAAATTAGAAAATCTAAGAAAAAGAAAAAAGATAATTTATCTATAGTCTCTATCAATATGTTGATACTTATTTTCCCAACCCCTTTTTAACTTTTTGCAACTTGAAAGAGGAATTCTGAAAACACAGATATGGCTCTAAATATAGAAGTGTTCTGAAGAGTGGAAATTATACATATTTTCATTGCAGTAGACCAAATATTGAGCACTTAACCATATGCCAAACATTGTATAAGTTACTAACAATACACAATCAAGTAAGTCAGGATCCCTTCTCTCAAGACTCTCACAGTCTAGGGTAGGAAACAGCACATAAATAAACATTAATAAAAGTATGTGTGTAATAAGAGTTGCTGTAAAAATAAGCATATATAGGTTTATTCGTGCTCCTAAAAATAATAATGGCCATAATCACAGTAACTAACAGTGATCAAAATTTTACATTTACTTTAGCTAGTTTTAACCTTAAGATAACCTCGGGAGTTGGCACCCACTTTTATCTTAATCTCCATTTTAAAGTAAACAGAGAAATATAATGGAAAAACTGTGGGCGTTAGAACAAAGGAGGTTTACATTCAACTCTAGATTCCAGTTCTGACTAGCCACATAGCCCTAAACTGTCACTTAACATATTCAACTACCTCTCACGGTTGCTTTCAGGTTTAGAATTGTCATCTGTAATGCGCCTGACAGTGGCAGGTAATCCCTAAAATGCAGCTTTTGTTACTAACCAAACCTCAGAATAAGTCAGTGATTTGTCCAAGTTCACACAAGCAGTGAACAGAGTAGGAACTCTAAAACAAAGTGTCTGATTCTAATCCTGTCTTCCTCCGCAGCACCACTTATAGCACTTAGGCAATCATCTATTGTAGGCAATGGGACGGTGTTGAAAATAGAGCAGGTGCTACATAAATATCTCCATGTATCTATATATATATATATATGCATTTTACATATTTTTCTCAGTTTTCTTTTTCTTCTTAAGTGACCAAAAAAAAGAAAAGGTCAAATAAAAGTTGGGGTTTTTTTTCCACTAAAAATCTGCTGCCCAAATTCCCAGTTCACAGTCCCCAATGTCAATAGTACAGGCTGCAATTAAAAGAGGAAATGAGAGGGGCTCACTATGCCTGTGGAGAAATGCATCCCACAACTGCAAAACCTACAAAGTAACTCTGCTCGTAGGATGTGGGCCATTTACCTTCTAGGCTATGATTCCACTGTCCTGTGGACTGGGCTGAAAAGCCCACCTGAGACCTCTCAAGATACCAGTTTAGTTTCCATTTTAATTTAATGGGTAATGAGTTCCCTTTATGGAAGATACTCACCTTCCTTAGTTCTCTATAATAATGAAACAGGGCTGCTAAAGAAAACACAGAGCAGTGGTGAGAACCCCAGTCAACCAGGCCACTGTCTGCTGACCGTGAGTCAGCAGGTAGCAGTGTTATGCAACATGAATGCTGAAATGAGCTGCACGATCTGAGCACAACCACAGAAGCTGGAGGTGTAAGAAACCTTAGAGCATTCTTTGTCAAAACAAATTTTTGTCAAAACAAATCAGAAATACATTTTACAATTACAAGCTAACACACATATGTATAAATACATATAACAAAAAACTTTCATAAAACAATTTTTATCTTTACCACATGGGATGCAGTCCAATATTGCCTATTCTGACCCATTCTCTTCTTTACTACTTGACAGTAAGTTAATTTCTCAACATGCTAATAATCACCACATGTGGTTTGGTTGGAAAAAAAAAAAGCTGCTTTGAAGAATATCTCATTCAATCCTCTATGCAATGTCCATGCAATTTCTGATTCATGCCAGCATGGGGTACTCTTTAAGAATGTCAAAATCATTCAAGACACGTGAGTTTACAGAAAATGATGAAAGAAGAAGAATAATCTTCACCTACCATTGTGAACACTTACTAGGTACTAGGCTCCGTGCTGGTGCTCCAAATCTGTATACTATTCCATCCTTACAGCAAGCCCTTTAGATGGTTCTGTTATCACCTCTGTTTTACAGATGAGGAAATTAAGGCCTCCACTGAAGGCTAGCTATTTCTCACAAAGGGTCACTTGGAGCTCAGTTATTTGCAGTTAATCCACTAATCATCATCTAGTCCATTTAATCTTCTAATCCATTTGGTACTCTGTCATGGGCAGGAGAGACGATATTAGAGACTAAAGCTCTTGTTACATTTGCTTTTCCTCTTGGATGTTACTTGACCCTGGCACTTGAGCCCTTTTTGATCTTGCCCTACTTTCTGTAACAGGAAGTTCACTGGTGTATACAGCAGAGTTAGTCCTGGAATGACAACATGGAATTCAACAAATCATCCCTGGAATTCTATCTGTATGCATTTCTTCCCTCCATCTTCAGCCTGTTCACTTCATTATGAGGGCAAAAGGCTGCAACAGCTCCAGGCATCACAGTCTCACTTGACTGCAGCCAAAGCAGAGAGACAAGGGAGGAAAAGGGCTTTCTCCTATTTTTATTTTTGGTTGCTGTTGTTGGGTTTTGGTTTTGTTTTTGTTTTTTTTTGTTTTTGAGACAGAGTCTCGCTCTATTGCCCAGGCTGGAGTGCAGTGGTGCGATCTCGGCTCACTGCAACCTCTGCCTCCCGGGTTCAAGCGATTCACCCTCCTCAATCCCCCGAGTAGCTGGGATTATAGGCACCTTCCATCAGGGGGCTAATTTTTGTAGAGATGGGGTTTCACCATGTTGGCAAGGCTAGTCTTGAACTCCTGACCTTAGGTGATCCGCCTGCCTCGGCCTCCCAAAGTGCTGGGATTACAGTCATGAGTCACCGTACCTGAATCTCCTATTTTTGGATTGGAAAACTTTTTTCTTAAAGACCTCAAAATTCTTCTATTGGCCAGATCCCAATCACTAGCTCACCTCAGACCAATCACTGATATATCTGCTGCTTTCCCTAAGGAGGGCATTTTGCCAGGTGTACAAAATCATGATTCTGTTCTTGAGAAAGGGGGTTGTGACTGTTGGGTAAGCAGCTAACACTAGCTGCTCCATTGGCCTTTTAGAATCTGTATCATGTTCACCTTCCCAGCCATATCTCTCTCCACTTTCTCCCAACATTGAACTCCCACTCAAACTTTACTGACCTTTTTTTCTTTAGTTCTTTCAGTGTACAATGACTTACTAATCTTAGAACTTTTACTCTTGTTCTTTCCTTTGCCTGAAACATTCCTTACCTGACTTTCATCCTCTTCTACTTGTTAATCCCTGTGCTTGCTTAAGGTCTTGAATTAAATGTCCTCTCCTTCAGTAAACCATGTCTGAGTAAGGTCTGGGTTAGATCCCTCTCATACCTACTCTCTACTTGGCTGAAATGAAATTTAGAGGCCACGTCTGTCATTACTTTTCTTGTACCCTCAGTCCCTATTAAGGTTCCTTCAATGGTCTTTTGCTAAATATTTATTGAGTAAATGAGTAAAAGCCACAGTTATTCAGTTGAAAGGGCACTGTATTTTAATATAATCTATTTTGAGTACACATCAGAGACATTATCAAATTTTTATAAACCACATAACAAAATTGCAGACTGTGTTCATCCCAATTTTACTCAATAGGAAATGAGACTCAAAGGGATCATGTTCAAGGCCACACAGCTTGTGGATGACAAAGACAAGGTTCAAAACCTTGTCTGATTCTAGAGCCCAGGGATTTTCCGCTCCACCATGCTGCTGTCCAGTAAGAGACACATCAACTCAAAGTCCTCCTCAAGCCCTAGTTTTTGATATGACCTAACAAACATTTTCTGTAAAGGGACAGATAGTGAATATTTTAGGCTTTAAAGGACATATAGTTTCTGTTGCAACTAATCTACTCTGTTGTACTTTGAAAGCAGCCATGGATAATACGTAAACAAATGAGCTTTGTTGTATTCCAATACAACTTTATTTGCAAAAACAAGTGACAAGCCAAATTTGGCTCATAGGCCATAGTTTGCAAACCCTCTAACCTAGAGCAATTCAGTTCCCCAATCTTAGCTTTGTATTTTTCATCCATAAACTGGGTGGTTTGGATTTGATACCTACTAAGGTACCTTTGTACTCTGAAACTCAAGTATTAATTACTGTTCTCAAGTAATTAATATCATCCCAAAATCTTGTTATGTTTATTCTATTAGTGATAAGAAAGCCACAATGTGTTATTCAATAAAAATGTTAACACAAATAACATGTGTGTTCAGAAAAAAACTATTAAAAAGAAACACATAATGCGTACAGTGAAAAATGTAGCCAATATAAACTAAAGCACAAAAAAGGAAAAACTTTAGCCATGTATTATCATATGAGTTTTTTGCTTTATCATTTCTACTGTATAAAATAATCTAATACTTCTTTAAAAATAGGCTTTTAATTTTAGCTTGTGCTATCTCTTAAAATGTAGGTGCCATCATTCCCCTTTAAACATTTTAAATATTGATTCTTGCTTTTAGAAGGTTATAATTAACACATATGGAAATAATTATAAATAGACTTACCCATTATAAACCTTTAGAGATCCATAAATAAATATTTACTCTTATAGCATACAGTTGTTGTAAGCATTGAATAAAATTGTGTACCTGGCAAAAACCTGACCAAAAGGAGGTGTTTCATCCATTTTAATTGTTGTGGTTATCAGTTTTACTGACTTCTATTTAATGTTGATGTCAGAAGCAATGTTTTGTACATTAGAACTGTGATCCTCAACTGGGGGCAATTTTGACCTCCAGGAGACATTCAGTGATGTCAAAGATATTTTTGGTTGACACAACTAGGTGCTGCTTCTAGCACCCAGTAGGTAGAGACGAGGGATGCTGCTAAACACCCTCCAATTCACAGACTAGCTCCTCACAAAGAGTTATCCAGCCTAAATGTCAATAGTGTTAAGGTAGAGAAACACTGCATTAGACTCAGTAACCCCTATTGCTAGTATGGTTCCAAACAGAACACAAAGTATTGTCAATAAATGTTTGTGATTGAATAAATGAACAAGTGGATGAATAAAAGTAGTCACCATCATGACGGGGTTTTGCTTTTGCCTTACACTTTGCTAAGGAGACTGAGTCTATCGACTTCATAGTATTGAATTGTTATATACATTAGATTATAAACTTCATATCATCTGTGACCCTATATACAGTGTTCAAGGTTAAACCTCCCATGTATGGCATAGCAATGACATGTAATAGGTGCTCAATATATAGTGACTGAATACATAGGTCATCAAAGAATAATCGGGGGCATTTCCTTTTGCCTATTGTACTAAATTAATTCATTCAGCCATTATTATTATTATTGCAGAGTCTTGCTGCATCTCACCTCTATCCTTGGTATAGGGATGACGGGGATTTCCCTCTCACCCTCCCTCTTACCCCCCAAACGTAGGTTTGCATGTATACATAAAATTTCATGTAACTCTCAGTTTTTCCACAAACTAGGGTAAGAAATCTGTGCAGCAAACCCTGGCAGCAAAGCACAGCCCTGCTTGCTTAACACTGACAAGTTGTATGCATTTTGATGGGGTAGAAATAACACAGAGATAATTACGCTGAAGGAGCTGAGGCAGAAAATGCAAGAATGGCTGCTGAACATGTAAGCACACAATAACTGGAGAATTCCACTGAGCCCCAGGCAGCAAAGGAGACTGCAGGTCCCCAAGGGATAAAATAAGTGTTGTTAGTTTGTTAGCTGATGGAAGAGGTTGTTATTGCAGAAGGTTTTTTGTTTTCTGTTATGTTTTTGTTTTTGTTTTAAGCCATTGCCTTAAAGGAAGAAAAAGAAACATTTAAAGAACCATCAATTTTAAAATCTCCCATCTGGGAGAGTCTGTCCTTCACAGGAAATATTAACCTTGGCTTTATTAACCCTTGGATGCCTACACATGTCTGAATCCATAAGGCCTCAGAAGTTTATGTAAGATTGGTTTTCAGATTTCTGTTTTCCTCTGGACATCTCTTATCAGATTCATCACCTCCCAAAAAGAGTGACCACTTAACCACCGCTTTTGAACCCTTTAACTCTATCAATTAATGCTTTTTATTAGTTAGTATGTGCCAAGTACTATGCTTAAGAATTGTATGCATATATTCTCCTTTAATTGTAAAAATAACCCTATGAATTGCATAAAGAAAATGTGGTACATACACACCATGGAATGCTATGCAGCAATAAAAAAGAATGAGATCATGTCCTTTACAGGGACATGGATGGAGCTGGAGTCAATTACCCTTAGCAACTAACACAGGAACAGAAAATCAAATACCACATGTTCTCACTTATAAGTGGGAGCTAATTGATGAGAACACATGGACACATAGAGGGGAACAACACACACTGGGGCCTTTCAGAGGGCAGAGGGTGGGAGGAGGGAGAGGATCAGGAAAAATAACTAATGGGTACTGGGCTTAATACCTGGTGATGAAATAATCTGTACAACAAACCCCCATGACACAAGTTTACCTATGTAACAAACCTGCACATGTACCCCTGAACTTAAAATAAAAGCTAAAAAAAGAAAATGTAATTCTTTTACTAAGTGATAATTTATCTGTGACACTTTTTAAACGGCCTATGATGATATTTACTCCTGGCTCTGAAAGAACATTCTCTCTAGTTTAGTGTCTAAGTTGCCAAAAAATAACAGTAATAATCGTATGAGGTAGGCACTTTTATTGTCAACATTTTCTGGGTGAGACAGCTGAAGCTTAGAGAGGTTATAGTACTTGACTATGTGTGGAGGTCAAATTCTGACCTCAGTGGTTTCAACCCTAAATCCCACAACTCAATCATGACAATGTTGGAGTGGGCGAATTCCATTCAGATAACTATATGTCTTGGGGTGATTATTTAACTCCTCTGATCCTCTAATTCTTAATCTATAAAATTGAGTTTTATAAATAATAATAACCATTTCATCAGGTTGTCATGAGGATTTAAATAAAAAGAGTTTAGCAGAGTGTGTGTCTGTCATAAGCAATGCATTGTAAAGCAGGCAATACATTGTCAGTAAGCACAATTACATAGCCCCGAGACCTAGTTTCTCATGACTACATTTCAGATAAGGAAACCAAAGCCTCAAGACGGCTGGTGACTTGCCACAAGGCCAGAGAGTGATCATTTAGGGAATAGATGTTAAGTCTCCCACTTAATAAATCAGGGTGATTTCTGCTATGCCTAATCTCATCCAACATCAGGGAGAACCCCCTTGTTCCCCAGCCAGATGAAAGCTACATAAAAGAAAGCAAATCCCAAGGCAGTAGGCAAAGGTGATCCCCAATTGACACATCACAACAGATATTTGTAAACCACTTAAAATGGCATTAAGCAGCTATGCTTCTTCTGTTTTCCTTCGCCTGTTCACTGAGATTGATCTGAGTGAAATGATAAAAGGAAAGGGAAGTTAGTAAGGCAGACATTGAATTGGAGTTCATCTCTCTATAAGAAAATCCTGACTGAATTCCTATCTAAATCATTCTCTCTCCTCAGAAGAGCTTGGAAGGATAGAGCAGTCACAGATTCCAAAATCAGACAAATCCTAGCTCTGAACTGAGTAAGCGGTATTCTAGCTGCTCTGACACTCGTGACACTCAAGGGTAAAATGAAAGAAAATGCCCCCTTTCCAGTGTGGGCAGAAGAGTTCAATGACATCATAAGACAATTTGAAAATAAGGAAGTTCAGCCTCTGAAGTTCAACAGACATGAGTTAATTCTGACTCTAACACTTATGAGCCGTATAACTGAGAAAGGTACTTCACCTCTGTAAACCTCACAGTGTTCATCTCTGAAATAGGAACAATAATGATACCTATCTTGTAGAGTTGTTGTGATTAAGAAAGCTGATATGCATGTAAAGAAGTTGATAAATTACCTGGCAAAAAGTAAGGTTTTCAATAAATGCTAACTAATAACTATAATAAATTATTGTCCTTCATATTTTTGTACTGAGTAGAAACCAGTGTGATGGCCTCTGAATTGATCTGTGCATTCACTCATCAGACATACCTTGACTAATCACTATACACCATGTTTCGTGCAAGATTTTGCATACCACCTTTAGAAGATCAGAACTAAAACTCAAAAAAAAAAAAAACCCACAAAATTCAAGTGGACATAAAAAGTGTCTTAAATATTTGAAAGGGTATGACAAAAAAAGGGATTAATTTTCATCTTAGCACATCCAGAGAGAAAAATGAGGGCCAAGTAGTAAAAAGTTTCAAGATGAAACATTTTCATTTTGCATAAAAAAAAGACTTCTCCTTCTTAGAGATATTTAACAATGAGATAATTAACCTTGAAAGGTATCGAGCTTCCTCTTATTCAAAACAATACAGTTTTATTTTCCTCCATTTCCCTGCCACATGAATATCTTGGTTTTCCAAACATACCATGCCATTTCACATCTCTGTGACTCTGTGCATGCTGTTCCTTGTGCCTGGAAAGATTGTCTTCCACCATGTCGACACAGTCATTTTCTAGTCAAGGTTGGAAGTCCTCAAGATCCTTCCCCAGTGTTAACCTGTTCTCTGTGGTCCACTAGCAAGTTGTACACCCTCACGAAAGCATTTCCATTGTTTTAATTTTGATAACCAATGCCATTCTTGCTTGACTGCTTTGGGGATTAGGACTGTGTCCCTCTAAATTTTGTGTTCCTTTAGGGTCTGGGACTCTACCTGAAAATAAAATCCCCAATCAATAAGAGCTGAATGATAATTTACTAATTGCTATATCCTGAAAACATCCACGAAGAAATGCTCTAACCCATGTTAGACACTGCCATAGGTGGTCTGTAAGAGTCCACAGGATAGGCTAGCCCTATGCTGAGAAATGCAAAGTTCAAAAACTTCAGGTGTTAACTCATTTATTTCTCACTCATGCTGTGACTCAGAAATCAAGGCTGCTTCATCTTGTGATGTCATTATCTCAACCAAGACCTCTATAATCTACATGGAACAAAAGAAAAACTGGAAATGCTTAAAGGTAATTTTTCCTATCCAGTCAGAAGAGACACACTTCATTTCCACTCACGCTTCTGGCCAGAAGCTGTTCCATGTCTTCACCTAACTTCAAGGGGAACTAGGAAGCATAGTATTCCATAGGCCCAAAAGGGAGGGAAAAAAATTGAATTTTTTGAACTTATTTATAAGTATCATCTTTGTCCCATGGTCATTGGGAGTTAGTATAAAATATCTTTAGAACGCAACTAATGTTTGCCATGCTACAAAAATAATGTTTCTGAGCCATTTAAAATATCTACGGAATTTTATTCCAATTATAATAGTATATCCATATACCTACATATTACATAAAAATTAAAGCTTACATTAGAGAAAAGACATAAAATATTAATGCAAAATAGTAATAAATAACATATATACCATGTCTTCAATTTTGCTAAAAAGGAATATGTGCTTACATATACATAAAAAAGACTAGAGGAATAGGAACCAATGAGCTAAGTCTGGTTATTTCCAGAAGGTGATAATATATATATTTTTTCACTTTCTTCATTGTGCTTTTTAAAATTTCCTTTTTTTTCTCTCAAGAAAGAACTATTACTTTTGTTATCAGAAAAAAGAAAGTTTTTCTTCCTAATTTACCAAAACAATGTACCTGCTGAGCCAAGAAACTATTAAATCACTCAAGGGTGGAATTACCTTTTAGTGCTTTGTGTTCTGAATACTCCTGAGGATTCGTAAAATCTGCCCAAAGAGATCAGGGCTTTTGCCTTCTCCTAAAAGAATAGGTCTAAAATTAACACCCTGCAGATTTTAGACTTCACATGTGAGAAAAGTCAACCCTAAATTTAAAATGAAAAACCACCAGGTTGTAAAAACATGACAAGCACGGGCCGGGCTGGGCCAGGTGTTGGGTGATGGGGCAGGGACCCAGCAGAGACACAAGCCCTAGCTACAGAGGGTGTCAAATTCATCCAAGAAAGCACTCTGAGGGTTTTCCACAGGGTCAGGAGCTCAGGAACATTTTGAGAAAAGGGTAACTAATTCAGAAGAAGGTGGGAGAGAAATAGGAAGAGAGACGAGGGAGGGAGTCTAGGGTAGAATGATGAGAGAGAATGAGTGATAGAATGTGGGGGAAGAAGGTGAAGTAAAGGGTGAAAAAAGAGAGAGGGGAACAAGAGGGAGGAGGAAGAGATGAACAGTTTTGGTTTTTCATACTCAAATGAGATACTCTCAAGGTTACAAAGGTGTTTGTCAGACCTGACAGAAACAAGGAATGGGGAAAGTATTCCCTATTTAATAAATGATGTTGGGAAAACTGGCTAGCCATATGCAGAAAACTGAAACTGGACCCCTTCCTTACACCTCATACAAAAATTAACTCAAGATGGATTAAAGACTTAAACATAAGGCCTAAAACCATAAAAACCCAAGAAGAAAACCTAGGTAATACCATTCAGGACATAGTCATGGGCAAAGACTTCATGACTAAAACACCAAAAGCAATGGCAACAAAAGCCAAAATTGACAAATGGAATCTAATTAAACTAAAGAGCTTCTGCACAGCAAAAGAAACTATCATCAGACTGAACAGGCAACCTACAGAATGGGAGAAAAATTTTGCAATCTACCTATATGACAAAGGGCAATATCCAGAATCTACAGGAACTTAAACAAATTTACAAGAAAAAAACAAATCCATCAAAAAGTGGGCAAAGGATATGAACAGACACTTCTCAAAAGAAGACATTTATGCGGCCAACAAACATGAAAAAAAGCTCATCATCACTGGTCATTAGAAAAATGCACATCAAAACCACAATGAGATAACATCTCAAGCCAGTTAGAATAGCGATCATTAAAAAGTCAGGAAACAACAGATGCTGGAGTGGATGTGGAGAAATAGGAATGATTTTACACTGTTGGTGGGAGTGTAAATTAGTTCAACCATTGTGGAAGATAGTGTGGCCTTTCCTCAAGGATCCAGAACCAGAAATACCATTTGACCCAGCCATCCCATTACTGGGTATATACCCAAAGGATTATAAATCATTCTACTGTAAAGAGACCTGCACACATATGCTTGTTGCAGCACTATTCACAATAGCAGAAACTTGGAACCAACCCAAATGCTCATCAATAATAGACTGGATAAAGAAAATGGGGCACATATACACCATGGAATACTATACACCCAAGAAAAGGATGAGTTCACGTCCTTTGCAGGGACATGGATGAAGCTGAAAACCATCATTCTCAGCAAACTAACACAGGAACAGAAAACCAAACACCTCATGTTGTCACTCATAAGTGGGAGTTGAACTATGAGAACACATGGACACAGGGAGAGGAACATCACACACTAGGGCCTGTCAAGGGGTAGGAGGCTAGGGGAGGGATAACATTAGGAGAAATACCTAATGTAGATGAGACGGGTTGATAGGTGCAGCAAACCACCATGGCACATGTATACCTGTGTAACAAACCTGCACATTCTGCACATGTATCCCGGACTTAAAGTATAATAACAAAAAAAGAATAGAATCTTTTTATTTTCTAGCTATTTTTGGCTATTTGTAAGCATGTTATTGATATAAATGTGTTCAGTTTTATTCATTTTTTATATTTATACCTTAGTTTTATGCTGTTTCAGTTGATTTTCTTGGATTCCCAATAAATAATTATAAGTAAAAAAAAAAAACAAACAAGAAAAAGAAAAAAGAGACCTCAGAGAGCTGCCTTGCCTCTTCCACTCTGTGAGGCCACAGCAAGAAGGTGCCATCTACCAGGAAGCAGGCCCTCACCAGACTTCAAACTTGCCAATCTCTTGATCTTGGACTTCCGGTCTTCAGAACTGTGACAAATAAATTTCTGTTGTCTATAAGGCACCTACTTTGTGGCATTTTGTTATAGCAGCCCAAAAGGATTAAAGACTGAAGGGGAGAAAGGGAGGAAGAGAGAGAGGGATGAAGGCTATAAGCATTCCTATAATTTTTTATTTCCCTCAGACAAATAATGCTAGTCTGGTCAGGGTGCTATCCATACCTGAAACAACCTGATTAATAGCACCATTACCTGGATATGCTGTAAGCCAAAGAGCTAAGTCAAAGTAGTGACATGCTGCTAAATTGAAACACTTCTTCATTGTTATAAACTTAGTTCTTCATGACTTCTTGCCTCGGGCCACCCCTGTAGTATCCAGCTGACACACACCTTCTAGTGCTAGAAGAAAAGGCTCACTTTGCAAACTTTTGCTCCGAGTATGTGGTTGTCCAACACAAGCTTCCCAGGGGCTGTGGCAAATAATCACATGTCTCAGAAGATTCCTCAATCCTTGTAAACCACCCTCTTCTCGTGGGGCCTCGCAGGAGCTCTGTTAAAGTCTGGTTCACTGAGTGAGGATTAGAATGTGGAATTATACATTTCTTCACTTTGGTTCCTCTTTGACGTAATCTTGCCAAATACTTAGGGTTGTATAACTTTCATTAGTCATCCTTTAATTTTTTTTCTTCTGAATTCTATTCCCAAATATTGTTCCATTAACTCTCTCTAATTTAACTTTCATGAATATGCTTCATACAATTTGTCTTACTCTTGGTGAAATAATCTTTCACACATTTCTTTAGCAATATAGTTTAACAACATTTTAACACCATTATAGGTATATAAACACGGTCTATTTTAAGCAGTGTTAAAATATCATATACACTTTATCTAACAAGTATTATTTTATGAGCCAATAAATGTGTATAGGCCCATGGCCACAAACCCAACAGTTAAAATGATTAAAATTGAGTTTCTAATTTAAGAACGTGTCAGTTTGACCCTCCAAGAAGCAAGGATGAGACAGAGTTAGGAGTACAAGAAGTTTTCTGATGGTAATATTCATAAAAGAGTAAAGGGGTGGAGAAGACAGAATTGGGCAGGAAAAATATAAGATTCATGATGTAGATCTGATAAAATTTCAGCCAACTCAAAAAGACATTTCAGAGCAAAGATTTTCCATTCTAGGAGGCCCTAGTACCCCTGCTTTGCTAGATTACTGGCTGGAGCTGCCTGAGAAGAATGTAGAGTTGGCTCCAGAGCTGAGGCAGATCCTAATCAGGTTGACAGCTGGTGAACATCTACATGCCAAGAAGAATACAAAGGTACATGTGTGTTTAAAGTATAATTTTAACACAATTAATTTATTTGGATTTTTAATTAAACTATTTTTATAGTCCTAATAAGCCCTTTCTTATGTTGCCCTGATATGAAAACTTCGTACATACAATCCACTCTAATCAACCTCAGGGCTCACCTAGGAAACACAGTAACGTCAAATCACTGAAGAGAGAGAAAAAGAAAAACCACCTGAAGTGGTTTTTATTGGATCAAGGTTTTCCTGACCTGAGGCTTGATCTCTAAAGAGTGGGTCACTTCCACCAGCAGACACAGATCCAGATAACAGATGGCTTCCTGAGAACAATTAAAGTTTCTTCCCTGGCCAGTGCACCATTCTCAATGTATTTCTTGAATACATGTATACAACCTGCACCTTATCATATTTGCCTTTTTTTCTGATCAAAGAGTATGTAGTGGGTTTAAGGGTTGCCCCCAAAAATAAATGTCCATGCCCCATAAACCTCCAGAAAATAGAATAATTTTTGTTCTCCCTTGACAGTGGAATCAGTGAGTCATTGAGTCAATATTCATTGAGCATTTATTTAGCACTCAGTTCGATATTAATTGAAAAGAATAAACTTACACTTGGCATAACCTGGGAGTGTGACCTTATTTAGAAAAAAGAACCTTTGAAATGTAATTAAGCATCTTGAAATGAGATTATCCTGGATTATCTGGGTGGTCCCTAAATCCACCAAGATATGCATCCTTAGAACAGCTAAAAGAGGAGAAGACACAGAGGAGAAGGCCACGTAAAGACAGAAGCAGAAATCAGAATTATGCTGTCACAAGCCCTGTCAGGCCGTTCCTGCATTGCTGTAAAGAAATACCTGAGGGGGCATGCCCAAGATGACCGAATAGGAACAGCTCCAGCCTCCAGCTCCCAGCTTGAGCGACACAGAAGACGGGTGATTTCTGCATTTTCAACTGAGGTACCGGGTTCATCTCACTGGGGTGCGTCGTGTCAGACAGTCGGTGCTGGTCCACGGGTGCAGCCCAACCAGCCAGAGCTGAAGCAGGGCGAGGTATTGCCTCACCTGGGAAGCGCAGAGGGGAAGGGAATTCCTTTTGCTAGCCAAAGGAAATTGAGACACACAACACCTGGAAAATCTGGTAACTCCCACCCTAATACTGAGCTTTACCAAGGGTCTTAGCAAAGGGCACACCTGGAGATTATATCCCACACCTGGCCCAGAGGGTCCCACGCCCACAGAGCCTCCCTCATTGCTAGCACAGCAGTCTGAGATCTAACTGCAAGGCAGCAGCGAGGCTGGGGGAGGGGCGCCCGCCATTGCTGAGGCTTAAATAGGTAAACAAACCCCCCCACCGGGAAGCTCGAATTGGGTGAAGCCCACCACAGATCAAGGAGGCCGGCCTGCCTCTGTAGACTCCTTCTCTGGGGACAGGGCATAGCTAAACAGAAAGCAGTAGAAACCTCCAAAGAGGTAAATGCCCCTGTCTGACAGCTTTGAAGAGAGCTCTGGATCTCCCAGCACGGAGGTTGAGATCTGAGAACGGACAGACAGCCTGCTTAAGTGGCTCCCTGATCCCTGAGTAGCCTAACTGGGAGACATCCCCCACTAGGTGCATACTGACACCTCACATCTCACATGGTGAGGTACACCCCTGAGACGAAGCTTCCAGAGTGAGAATCAGACAGCAACACTCGCTGTTCAGCAATATTCTATCTTCTGCAGCCTCTGCTGCTGATACCCAGGCAAACAGGATCTGGAGTGGACCTCAAGCATACTCCAACAGACCTGCAGCTGAGGGTCCTGACTGTTAGAAGGAAAACTAACAAACAGAAAGGACACCCACACCAAAACCCCATCAGTACGTCACCATCATGAAAGACCAAAGGCAGATAAAACCACAAAGATGGGGAAAAAGCAAGGCAGAAAAGCTGGAAGTTCAAAAAATCAGGGTGCATCTCCCCCTCCAAAGGAACGCAGCTCATCGCCAGCAATGGAACAAAGTTGGACGGAGAATGACTTTGACGAGTTGAGAGAAGGCTTCAGTCGATCAAACTTCTCAGAGCTAAAGGAGGAACTATGTAACCAGTGCAAAGAAATTAAAAATCTTGAAAAAAGATTTGACAAATGGCTAACTAGAATAATCAATGTAGAGAAGTCCTTAAAAGAGCTGATAGAGATGAAAACCGTAACACGAGAACTACGTGACAAATGCACAAGCTTCAGTAACCAACTCAATCAACTGGAAGAAAGAGTATCAGCGATTGAAGATCAAATGAATGAAATGAAGCGAGAAGAGAAGTGTAGAGAAAAAAGAGTAAAAAGAAATGAACAAAGTCTCCAAAAAATATGGGATCATGTGAAAAGACCAAATCTACATCTGATTGGAGTGCCTGAAAGTGACAGGGAAAATGGAACCAAGTTGGAAAACACTCTGCAGATATCATCCAGGAGAACTTCCCCAACCTAGTAAGGCAGAATGGGAGAAAATTTTTACAATCTACTCATCTGACAAAGGGCTAATATCCAGAACCTACAAAGAACTCAATCAAATTTACAAGAAAAAACAACCCCATCAAAAAGTAGGCAAAGGATATGAACAGACATTTCTCAAAAGAAGACATTCATACAGCCAACAGACACATGAAAAAATGCTCATCATCACTAGCTATCAGAGAAATGCAAATCAAAACCACAATGAGATACCATCTCACACCAGTTAGAATGGCAATCATTAAAAAGTCAGGAAACAACAGGTGTTGGAGAGGATGTGGAGAAATAGGAACACTTTTACACTGTTGGTGGGACTGTAAACTAGTTCAACCATTGTGGAAAACAGTGTGGCGATTCCTCAAGGATCTAGAACTAGAAATACCATTTGACCCCGCCATCCCATTACTGGGTACATACCCTAAGGATTATAAATCATGCTGCTATAAAGACACATGCACATGTATGTTTATTGCGGCACTATTCACAATAGCAAAGACTTGGAATCAACCCAAATGTCCATCAGTGACAGACTGGATTAAGAAAATGTGGCACATATACACCGTGGAATACTATGCAGGGATAAAAAAGGATGAGCTCGTGTCCTTTGTAGGGACATGGATGCAGCTGGAAACCATCATTGTCAGCAAACTATCACAAGAACAGAAAACCAAATACCGCATGTTCTCACTCATAGGTGGGAATTGAACAGTGAGATCACTTGGACACAGGAAGGGGAACATCATACACTGGGTCCTATTGTGGGGAGGGGGTAGAGGGGAGGGATAGCATTGGGAGATATACCTAATGTAAATGACGAGTTAATGGGTGCAGCACACCAACATGGCACATGTATACATATGTAACAAACCTGCACATTGTGCACATGTACCCTAGAACTTAAAGTATAATAATAATAATAAAAAAAAAGAATCTGCCTATAAAGCAGATCCATGAATAGCAACATAAAAAAGAAAGTAATGACAAAAATCACAATTTTTGTACCAACCTTATCTACTTATCTAACATATATACACCTCTGTGTTCATGAGAGATTTCCATTGTAAAGCTTTGTTCTACTTCTAAAAAAAAGAAAGAAATACCTGAGACTGGTTAGCTTAAAAGACTGGTTAGCTTAAGCCAGGTTTAATTGGCTTACAATTCTGCTGACTGTCCAGAAAGCATGGCGCCAGTATCTGCTCAGTTTCTGGTGAGGTCTTAGGGAGCTTTCACTCGTGGTGGAAGGCAAAAGGGGAATAGGCATCTCACATGTCAGGAAAAGGAGCAAAAGGTGTGGTGAGGAGGTGCCACAATTTAAAACAGATCTCGTGAGAACTCACCAACAGCACCAAGCCATGAGGGGTCCACCCTCATGACCCAAACACCTCCCACCAGTCCTCACCTTCAACAATGGGGACTGCAACTCAATATGAGATTTATCAGGGACATAGATTCAAATTATATCTCAAGCCAAGGAACTCCTGGAGCCACTAAAAGCCAACAGAGGATTCTCTCCTAGAGCCATCAGAGGGAGGATGGCTTGCTGACACCTTGATTTTCAAGTTCTAGCCTCCGGAACCATGAGAGAACAAATTTCTGTTGTTTTAAGCCACCCAGATGATAATTTGTTATGGCAGTCACAAGAAACTAATACAGATCTGGCAGAAAACAGGTTAGCAGATAAAGTCTTGTACCAGATTTAGAAAAATAGACCTTGTCAGCTCCTCATTAAAGCTCCAAAGGGTGTTTCAATGCTTCTTGCCTCTGAGTCTGGCACTTGGGATTTGGCAGGGAGCATTTGTCTCACGGTCCCATGAATGGACACAGTTACTCTGTGTCAAAGCACCAGTCTATGGTTTCTATCAGTGTGAAGTCTAAAAATTAGGCAGTAAGAAATGTCTGCTGCCTCTTTGCCTGGGGAATAAGGGTCTTCTAGCAGACGGGAGGTGCAGAGAGTAATATCACACAGGTCTCTGAAGTTCTCCAAGAAGGTACAATAAAGGTCTGGCTTTGGAATGAGCAGTCAAATGGACAGTTCTATTAGGGGGAACTAGGCTTTTTCCCTGGAATGTTAGAAAAATAAATCCCTTAGCAAGAGCCTCAGAAAAGCTTATTACTTCCATAAAATATTTTTCTTTCCTTTTCAATGCTTAGTGAAGATTAAAAACAGAAGACAAATTGCACTCCGTTGCTTGTTTTTATGTGTGTGAACAAAAAAATCCTGTAAAGATTCAATTAAAAAAATCAATAATGTTTCCGGAAGAATTGTATGATCTGAAGTTTCCCAGTATAGAACCATAGTTTGGAGGAAGAAGTAACACAGAAGGCTTGCGGAATTGTTAATTAAAGAAATTGGCTAAAGTGGGATCATATTTCCCTGAAATGGCTCTGAATCATCAAGTCTGGGGGTTGGAGAAGGGACGCTAGAGATCACTGTCATCTCCTAGCTCAAACACTAAACCAGAAAAATCCGTATCTGTTATTTTCTATGAGCCTCCAGAAAATAAAAGAATTTTCGTTCTCCCTTGATAATGCAGCCAGTCAGTGAGTCACTGAGTCAATATTCACTGAGCATTTATTTAGCACCCAGTTCGATATTAATTGAAAAGAATAAACTTGTTCTTCGCATAACTTGGGCAGTCAGAAAAGAGCAGGCATTCTGGGACCTCAGCCTAGTAGGTTCTCAGGCCTTGATCCTTGTTGTTCCCATCACTTATGGTTTTATTAGCCTCCATTTCTTCACCCCTAACATGAAGATAAAATCCTGCCTACTCCACATGATTGATGAGAGGATTACAAAAAAAAGAACACGGGACTTAAAGTCAGACAGGCTTGACCAAGATTTAAATCCTAGCTTTTCCCTTTTATTGGCTTTGTGATATTGTAAGTCTCTTAATACCTCTCGGATCAGTTTCCTCATCTAGAAAGTGAATGAGCGAAATATCATAAAGGGCTGTTGTGGGAATCAGAGCTAATTTACCCAGTTTGGTGGGTACATGTCTAATGAATGAGTTACTGCTATTGTTGAAAGTACGTCATCAACTGTCAAGTACCGTATACATTTTGGAAATCCCTGACTCCTTCCAAAGCCTTCATTGTAATCCCCATGTAATTGGTGTATTGGACTGCCCCTACTTGGGCATAGACATGAAAGGGCTTTCTTTTTCTCTCATTGCTGCTTCTTCCCCCATTCACTGCTGTCACCACCAGTGGAGCATCTCTAAGCCTCTTGCTGCACGTGTCCTCTTGCCTGACTGCTCAAGCCTGAGATGGGGCAGCTCCAGCCCGATTATGATGTGACAAAAACTCACACATCTTTGTTGGCTAAACAATGGAAGGATGAGGCTGCTGCACCACCAACCCTCTGCTTGGCAGTTCTTTCCTGCTCTCTTTCCACCTGCCTGGGTCTGTTTGTGTCAGATCCACAGGTCCAGTGCCTAAGCAGACATCCAATTAGGGCACACTCTTCCTCTCTTGCCACTGCCTTTGCTTCAACAATGATTCTCTGGAGTTCCATAACCCTTAGATTGGAACAAGGTAGTAGAGTGTAAGCATTCTAATCCCTTCTCCTCTGTTGGCATGGAGGCAATACTTGTTTCACGTTCAATACGCTCCTCCTAAAGATCCCAAAGACTCCTTCCTCTTGTAACCATCTTTATTTATAGAGATGGAAGATGACGGGGTTGCAAGGACAATGACTAGCATGGCAGATCCACCTAAGCTACTTCTTAATAAGCCTGAGAGGGATATCTGGACCCAATTTCTGTTGGCTCCTTAGTGCTGCTCTTTTATTTATTTATTTACTTATTTTTGGGTGGTTGTTCTCAGATTTGGGTCTTGGATGCCAGTCCACCCAGCATCCTATGATACTTGACTCACTCTAATTACTCTCAAGAGATGTCAGATCTGTTGAAAGGACCATGGAGCCTAAACACTGTGGCAACATCAATAGTCTGTTTCTTTTTGTTATTCTTTTCCTTCCAACTTTTAGTTTAGGTTCAGGAGGTACATGTGCAGGTTTATTATGTAGGTAGGTTGCACATCTCTGGGGTTTGTTGTAAAAATCATTTCATCCCCTAGGTAATTAGCACTGTACCTGATAGGTAGGTTTCTGCTCCTCACCCTCCTCCCAACCTCCACCCTCAAGGAAACTCCGATGTCTATTTTTTCCCTCTTTGTGTCCTCATGTACTCAATGTGTAGCTCCTACTTATAATTGAGAACATGTTTCTGTTCCTGCTTTAATCCACTTGTGATAATGACTGTCAGCTGCATCCATGTTGTTGCAAAGGACATGACTTTTCTTCCTATTTATGGCTACATAGTATTCCATGGTATGTATGTGCCACATTTTCTTTATCCAGTCCACTGTTGATGGGCATTTAAGTTGATTCCATGGGCATCTAGGTTGATGGGCATCTAAGTCTTTGCAATTGTGAAAAATACTGTGATGAACATAACGTGTACATGTGTCTTCACAGCAGAACAATTTCTATTCCTATGGGTATATACCAAGTAATGGGATTGCTGGGTTGAATGATAGTTCTGCTTTAAGTTCTCTGAGAAATCTCCAAACTGCTTTCCATAGTGGCCAAACTAACAACTCCCATCAGTGGTGTATAAGATTTCCCTTTTCTCTGCAACCTCACCAACATCTGTTATTTTTTGACTTTTTTCATAGTAGCCATTCTAACTGCTGTGAAAGGGTATTTCACTGTGGTTTTGATTTGCATTTCTCTAATGATTAGTGGTGTTGAGCATGTTTTCATATGATTGTTGGCCATGTGTATGTCTTCTTTTGAAAAGTATCTGTTCATGTCTTTTGCCTGTTTTTACTGGAGTTGTTTATTTTTTGCTTGTAAATTTGTTTAAGCTCCTTATAGACTTTCGTTGGATGCACAGTTTGCAAATATTTTCTCCCATTCTGTAGGTTGTCTGTTTACTCCATTGATAGTTTGTTTTACTGTAACAAAGCTCTGTAGTTTAATTAGGTCTCACTTGTCTATTTTCATTTTTGTTGCAATTGTTTTTGGAGTCTTTGTCATGAAATCTTTGCCAAGGCCTATGTTCAGAATGGTATTTCCTAGGTTTTCATCTAGGGTTTTCATAGTTTTAGGTTTTAAATTTAAGTTTTTAGTCCATGTTGAGTGGATTTTTGTGTACGGTAAAAGGAAAGTGTCCAGTTTCAATCTCCTGTATATGGCTAGCCAGCTATCCCAGCACCATTTATTGAAGAGGGAGTCCTTCCCATTGCTTGTTATTGTCAACTGTCAAAAAACAGATGGTTATAGTTGTGTGGATTTGTTTCTGGGTTCTCTAACCTGTTCCATTGGTCTATATGTCTGTTTTTGTACCAGTACCATGCTGTTTTGGTTACTGTAGCCTTGAGGGATAAATATGAAGGGGAATTTATCCAAGGGTCCTTATATAGATGTTCTTTTTTTTTTTAACAAGGCCAGAATTATAAAGTCAAAAAATAATACATTCAGGGCTAACATATATTTAGCTCCCAATCCACAAAGACACTCAGATTCTTTCCCATCATCTACTCTATCTTTGATCAGCTTCTCAAATTTTAGCTTGAGAAGCCAATTGCTATTAGTCAATAGACTACATGCTTTATCAAATATTAGCTCATTTTTCCTTCACAATTATTCTGTGAAGTAGCCATTGTTATTGTTTCTTCTTATGAATTAAATAAAAGAGCCTCTGAAAAATTAGAAAGCTAAGTGATCACAAAACTTTCATGTGAAATAGAGCCTTTTCTGATTCCATCATTTATACTCCTTTCACTGAGTGTTAATATGACTGCCTAATTATACTTCCACATTATTCTCAAAATTTGCTTTCTTGAGACAATAAAATATAGGGCAAGAGGCTAAGAATGGTCTTGGGTGGATTTTACTGCTAATATAGATTCAGCTCAGCCACGGAAAGCCACTGATCTCTCTGAAGCAGTTCCTTCATTTAAAATGAATCGGGGGGTGTCTATGTTGAAAGTGGTAAATACTAAATAAAACAACACCTATGAAAAGTGCTCCATGTGAAAGCTTTTTAACTTTGTTGCATCAGGATATTGAGTCCTAGATAGGAGGTTTCTCCACTCTCGGGTTTCAAATAAATTAACCCATGATTTCTTTTAGTACTAAAATGGACTCATTTTGTACATTCAGACACCTGATTCACTTGGAATGTATGGTATGGAATATGGATCTCCCTTTAGCTTTGTTTAAATGTCTATTCATTTCAAATATTTTTAATTAAAATTTGTGTTAATTCAAAAGAACGTATTAAAAACCCTTCCCCCAAAAAAGAAGAAAAGAAAAGTGCTGTGTAAACAGCAAAGCAATTTTTGAAAGTTAGCTACTATTTTCATTGTCGCTGCAGGGTCTCATTAGTAATCTTCACCTTACTCTCCCCACATCATATCTGGTTTTAGAGCTCTTAGATCTCTCCCCAGTCCTTGTCATTAACTGCTTGTATGTCTGTGCCTCTGACTAAACTGAAGGCTTTTTGAGGGTAGACACTTTATTCATTTTTTTCTCCCACAGTTCCCAGAGTACCATCACACACAGAGTATGCACAACAAATGTGCAATAAATTAACTAAAGAATGATTTCTCTCATACACTGCTCTTGGAGCTGTAAAGTACACACCTATTTTGGAAAACAGTTTAGCAGAATCTATTGACATTAAATATACATGTATCCAATAACAAAGCAATTCCATTTCTAGGTGTATATGCAACAGAAATGCTTACATATATGCACCAAAAAAAAAAAAAAATGCTCTGTCAGTACTACTTACAATAGCCAAAAACTAAACATGAATCAAATATCTATGTCTAGTTGAAGAGATAAATAAAATGCAGTATATTTACATAATGGAATCTTATACATTCAGTGACAATAGGTTAACTATAAATGCATGCAACAATATGGATAAATCTCACAAACGTAAAGTTGAGCAAAAGAAATCAGTCACAAAAGAAAAAATACTGTACACTTTTGTATAAAGTTTATGAACGAGTAAAATCAACCTATGTTGTTAGAAGCCTCGATGGTACTTATCTTTGGGGGGAATAAGGAAGGTGCTATATGGAGTTTTTGGGTACCAATCATGTTCTGTTTCTTCATCTAGATGCTGTTTACATAAATCTATTCAACCTGTGAAAACTTACTGAGTTTTGCAGTTTTCTACATGTAAGTTTTGTATCAACAGAGAGGTTTGAGAAAGAAAATGTAGATTATTGAATCAGTAAATGAGAAAAATGTGATGGAAAATAGTACGAGTTTTGATAGAGATGAAGAATTTGAAAAGACCCTGAATAATCTGGTTGTTTTCCACTTTTCTAGCCCCTCACTTCTGCAATATCTTCCATACACTGTTTCTAGCAATACAAAAGTATTTGACGGTGCAACTGTATTGCATTCACTGCAAGTTCACTGCAAATTCTCCAATTATCTTGCATTCCCTGATCCTTTAGCATATGATGTTGAATTCATCCAGGATAGTCCTGCTAAGGAATTAGGTCCAAATCTTTGTTTTAACCTATATTTTCCCTTTTAGAATATGTGGATTTACTTCTCCTTTTATGGGTGAATCAAGAAACAAAAGAACCCCAATAACCTACTACTTAAACTAAAGACAATGTATACTTTTTTGTTGTAACTAGTTATTGTTACAATAAAAATATTAAACATGTAGCAAAGATATGTACCCAGTTGTCATGACCCAGGAGTCAATGTTTATTCCCACCATTTATTCCCCAAAGTGCAGCATGAAAGAAAATGCAGAGGTCAGGGAAATGCAGATAATATATGCATTTGTGTCTCCTGAAACCATTATCTCCAGTCAGTGGCTTCATCCAAATCTTTTGTGTCATTTCTGAAACCTGGATGGCTGTCATACCAAGTGACCCCTTGCCAGTTATTCCTTGATCAGCTGAAACATGTCATATCATTTTCTTTCCTTTGCTAGCAAGCAAGGAAGGGATAGTCAATCAGAGAGCAGAGAAAGATTTGTATTGGCAGCTACCATCTGTAGAGTTGATTGATTTATTGTGGACTCATAAGATTATAATGGCAATCAAATGATCAAACAGGTCCAGGACTGTATCTTCGTGTGTGTATGTTTCTTTGTTTTATCTTCTACTACTATTCCCACCTTAATTTTTTGAATTCAGAGCTATGTCCATGTTTCTAGATACAAAGATCTACTTTTTAGGTCCTAGAGCAGAAAGACAATGCACTTCTGGGAGTTTGTGGCAGCTCTTGCATATTTTTGTGAGTGTGCTAGGTACTAGAGATAAATGCTTTTATCCTAACTCCCAAGACCTTATTTCTTGCTCTCTGCCCAGATTCCTAGCTATTACTCAAGTTTTCCTTATTTAACAGAGGTTTCCCAGACCACCCCAGGAAGTTCTAGAGGCTCTAGGTTTGTGCTACTTTTAGTACTTTGCACCCAATTAGGTTAAAGGCTGTTAGCCCTGATTTGTACTTACCAGCCCACATTTCTTTCTGCTCTCAAAAGATTCCCTATCTCTCACAGAAAGAGAATGATAATCACAGTATACCTGTTACGTAGCATATGCCCTTGGCATTCCAAAAATATCTGTTGAATTACCCTCCATGTTGAAAAATTCTCATTGAGAAAAATCAAAAGCCTTAGCAAAGTCAAAATATAATGTGTTTCAATTTGTCTATCACTCTGTCACAGAAGGAAAACAGGCCAGTTTGATGTTATTGATTCTCCACAAAGCCCTGCTATTTTTCACCCAAAACCCTGTGCTCTTACGACTGCTTAGGAATTGATTTCTGGTGAGATATTCAGTTTGTTTGTTTGTTTCACAGTATGACACACTGATGGATCCATATCACAACGCACTATCATGTCTATGCTTTCATGAGAATGGACTTCAAATTGCTCCTTTCATAGACTTTGATCACCTCTCCCAAGCTTCATGAATCATTTACAATCATTGCTAGTGGTTGTCATGTCCCTATTTGACCTTGGGTAAATTCAACTTTGCCAATTAAAACACATTCCACTTACTTAAAATGTAACCAAGATTCCCTGAGGACAAATCAGCATAGTGGTTAAAAATAGGATTTTCTTAACACTAATAAAATAGTCTATTTCTGCTTCTTCCTTACACATTCCTATGATTCCCATCTGATGCAAATTCTTCCCCACACAGTATCCCTGGGGGTCACTGAAAATGTCACAGATGTTTGCATACAAATTCTCTTGGCTGCCATCTGAGACCCACCATGTTCCTCCTCTCCCACCCCTCTGCTTTGATGTGCCCTGTTGTTGCCAGCCACGAAAGCGTCATGAAGCTGCCTATGTCCCTGAGGCACTGTTAACACCCACCAAAAAGTGACATCTGCTACCACGTCTTCATGTGAGATACAGGCTAGCTCACCTCGCTCCCAATCCCTCTGTGCCACTTTCTGCCACAGCAGCCAAAAAACAGCACTGCCGTAGGGACTTAGTATCTTATGGTGCTTTTGCTTAAATAGCTCCTTCAGATTTGATGCTCAGTACTCTTTCTCTGTGATCAGACAAGAGTGTGATAATTAAGCCATAAACAAACTGAGTGGCAGACACTAGGTGCTTTTCCAGAATGACCCCAAACTCCTGTACAAACTGTTTTTTTCTCTGTCCAAACTGTCTTCTCCGAATGATGCCTTCCTCAAGAGATTCATAGTCCATCATGACAACAGAGCACCAGTGGGTATGTGCAAGTGGCCTTTAGACATACTCCCATATATTTGCATCATAATGTGACTATAACTTAGGGTCAAGCTAAGACTCTCTTCACATTAAATAATAGAAAACTAGTAGCTACAGCTCTATGTTGTGTCTTCCTATTCTCCCATGCTATGTGTTACCCTGTCCATAGATTATAGGTGACATTTAACATTTTTCTGTTTTGGGGACTTCTGTTACCTAGTCAGCTCAATTAAATTTCATAAAAAGTTATTGAGCAATTCCAGTATGCCAGATATTTGCCAGTCCATGCAATATAACAATAAATAAAGCAGAAATTTCTAGACTCTAGGGTTTTCTAGCCTATTGGAAAGACACGAACAAGTATTTACCATGTAGATTGATGAATTTCATAGTAGGGTTAAATATAGATGGGAGCACAGAGGGGAGGAACTTTTGTTAGTTCAGGGATCAAAGAAAACTTCCTGAAGGAGGGCATGCCCTAGTGAAGTGCTGAAGGACAAACAGACCTTATCAGATAGGTCAGGACAGAGAACGATGAGGGCAAGAAAGCATCATGAGCCAAGATTCTGAGGCCTGCAGATCTGAGGCACACCAAGCCCTGGTGTTCTTGGGAGAACTCCAAGTAATTGGAGATCATGGGATCATAAGGTGAAGTATTAAAGAAGGGTAGCAGTAGGGGATTGCATCTATTTGTGGCTGCTAAGGCTTATGACCACGTCTTTATATTTAGCTTATTCCTCATTCCAAACCATGAGGATTTGCATCTTCTCTATGGGTTTTGCAAAAAAAAAAAAAAAAAAAAAAACTTAACAATCCCAAGTATCCATTATTATTAGTAAAACATTTGTAAGAGAGAAAAGCTAAGAAATAAACAATTCAGTGGGCTAGTATAATAATCACTTTTGCTCGCTCACCTCAGAATCCAATACAGTAGACAGCTGGCTCTATTCCACACAGTCATTCATGTATCCAGGATTCATCCATCTTGTGGCACAACTATCTTCAACAGCTGGCCTTTAAAGTTCCATGAAAGAGCCAGAGAAAGCATGGAGTGTTCCAGGGAAAGGAAGGTATTTGGTTAGGAATGGCATTATCACTTTTGCACACATTCTCGTATTTAGAACTCAGTCACATATCATAAATCTAATTGTAAGAGAAATTTGGAAACATGGTCTTCCCATGTGCCCTCAAAAAAAAAAAAGAAACCATTTAGTGTAAATACATGGCACTGTCTCAGACATATTTAGGAGCAAGGAAAAACTAGAATTGACCACTGCCTTTTGTAGTATTGATCACTGGTGCAAAGAATCATAGAAAAAACATGGGGTTACCCCACCATTATATCTTTGTATTGAACATTAAGCCATTTCCTTGTAATAAAGTCAGGCTGAACACACCATCCTAGGCACTGAGAATGGCAGATGACTACATTTTGTGCCTCTGTGTCTGGATATATATGTGCAAGACAGAGCTAAACATTTAAATGAGGCCTTGTAAGCTATTAGAGAGAATCAGAGAATGAAGTATGCAGCTTTCTAAGCAAGAAGAGTCTGTGAGTTTCATTAATGAATACTGTAGTCTGAGAACTAGCCCTTAACATTTTCCCTCTGAGTCTATAGTTTTAAGGCCGTTAGCAATTTTTTCCATATAACAAGATGTCACATTCATAAGAACACTTGGCAACGCTGTCTCCTAAGACCATTTCTCATTGGCCATGGTTGCAATAGAATCAAATTAAATTTGAGAGGATAAAATGTACCTTTTTATCTTCCAGGAGCAAATATCTATCTAATAACACAGCCCATGTAACATTTACACATAGATCTAAAACGTTAGCTTCTTGGGAAAAATGATAGAAAATGAGGAAGGTCATTTTGGCTCATTACATCAGATTCTTGCAAAGCTCCACAGACTTTTGAGCTAATCCTACATTTTTTATGTGTATCATTTCAGTGCCTAGCTGTATTTGTGGGGCTGCTTTTTCTAAAGCCCTCTCAAAATATCACAAAACATCTTTTTATCAAGATTTAGATGTTATAGAGGAATATAAAGCAATAGAATAGCTTGTGAAAAGGCATTACATTTCAAGAAACACCTTTATAATGCTGGTTTAGGAATGGTATTAAAATACATTTTACAGTGGTTATCATTTCGTGTGAGATATGTGGGTTTCCAAACTTCCTTCACTTTCTACCCTCCTCCTTTCACCCTTTGGGTAATTGCAATCATCAGTATTTTCATAATGAGGGTAATGAAAGTCACCTTCTTATAGCGTTGGTATAGGTATGAAATGAGGTAATATGCACATAATCATTTTGTAATAAAACTTTGCATCTGTTATTATCACTTGATCTTGTCCATGCAGAAGTGGCTTTCTCTCCCCTGCTCTGGGTGCATTTCTCCATGACAGTTTTATCCCCTTAAACTGGAATGATTTATTATAAAGTCAGGACTCTGGGATAGGTATAAGTTAGCTTACGGATAAACTGAATGTATTAGCTCTCAAAATGAAAAGTCTGTGAGACTAGGCTTCAAACAAAACTAAATTTGGGTGCTGAAATTATATGGTCTCTCTCTTTCTCTCCCCACCTCCTTACTTTTTTCCTTCTTTTCCTCTCTCCTTTTCTCGCTCTCCATCTCTAATTACGTTTTCTTTAAGAGCTTTGGAGACTATTTCTGATCAAGAGAAAGCCCATCAAGTCTAAGCTTACATGGTCTTCTGGCTACTAATTTCAGAAGGAGAGAAACATACTCAATCAGTGTTTCTTTTGGTTTCCCCATAATAACTTTAATTGGTTTTCCTGAGTGAGTCACTGTGTCCCCGGGGAATGTGAACATTTGATTACACAGCTTAGTCATCCACTCCAGCAGCAGTGGAGTTGGGGATCCCAAATTGACAGCCCCAGCAGAATCACATAGGCTGGCAAAGGGGTGATTTTCAAAAGGTATGAGGGGCAGACACAAAATGGCAGATATTGTATCATATTCTATTCCATATTAGACTGTGATCTTCTGAGGAGAGGCAAGTTGGACAAAACTTAGTACTGAGCGGATAACAGTAACACTTAAAAATATTAGTGGAATAGAAGAACTGTCCATCTCACTTTTGGCTAAATGCAGATTAGCATGGCTAATGGAGAAGATAAGTTTGTAAAGCATGGAATGTGTTGGTATGACACATAAGCAACCAAACCTAGGTATTACCATAACCTGATAATAATCTCAGAACCTTTCAATTACCTTAGTAGTACAAAGCAAATTTAGTAAGTAAATTGAAACTATGGAATTTGTATTGAATTCCAGTGGAATAATAAATAAGAGGGAAAAACAAGCAGATTCTTCAAAATCATATTAGATCTCAGCAGTTCAGTTTTTATTTTTAATCTCCAAACCCAAGGCCAGGTGCACTGGATCACACCTGCAATCCAGCACTTTAGAGGGCTGAGGTGGGCACATCTCTTGAGCTCAGGAGTTTGAGACCAGGCTGGGCACATGGCAGAATCCCATTTCAACAAAAAATACAAAAAAAAAAAAAAAAAAAAACTAGCTGGGCATAGTGGTGTGCACCTGTACTCCCAGCTGGCCAGGAGGCTGAGGTGGGAGGATCATTTGAGTGCAGGTGGTTGAGGCTGCAGTGAACCTTGATCATGCCACTGTACTCCAGCCTGGGCGAGAGAGTGAGATCCTGTCTCACAACAACAACAACAACGACAAGCAATAGTTCTGCTTCTAGTATACAAATGACATCTTCAAGTTAAATTCATTTGAGGTGAATTTATTTGAAGAGGGAGACTAAGAGCAACTTCAGGAGGTCCACCTTTAAGTGGAAATGAGCAATTCTGTAAAAGTTTGAGGGCAATATGTGCATTACAAAACACAGGCTTTAGGGGCAAAACTGTGTCACTAATACAGAGGCATATCAGATAGACCATTAAAATGAGTTGGAGAAAATTAAGAAGAAACTGATGAGGATAAAACCCAATAAGAAGGATAGAAGCCTCATTCCTAATTAGCAAATGAATACTTCAATGAGAGCCTTGGCTTTATTCTCCTCATCTAAGTCAAGAGAAATGAGAAGAACTGTAAGAAAATGTTGGACTAGACCTTTGAATCTCTTCCTACTGTCCAAACTTCTAGGACACTATAGTACTCTGTATTCCCAGAAGTATTTTCAGATCTTTCTTTTAAAGACGGATTAATGTGGGCTAGTCTGTTTTAGATACAAAGCTCCTATTTTGCAGTCATCACTACATACCTTTCAATTAGAGGCTCACACTATCTTCTTATAACCTTATACCATAACATCTGTATCCCCATCACTATCATCAACCATCCTCCATGATTCATGTTGTTTACCACCCTGTCTCCGTCAGTAGTGTCAGCCAATTCACATCCACCCTGATGATCCATCTGCTGTGTTGACTTCATGGTCATCTCAATGTCCTCTCAAATAATGTCCTCCTCCTTACTCATTTCATCTAGCTAGTAATGTGCATTTTAATGGGGGCTGTTTGTATGTGATACCTAACACACAAAAAGTGAGTTTTCAGTTCAAGCATACTCAATACTAAGGTAGAGACCATCAGGAAAGATATGTTGAACTTAGGGTATCTTTTAGCACTATCAAATTTATCATCTTACTTTACCACCCTCATTCAGTCATCTATAAATGCTCACCTCACAGACCCAACCATATAAGCTCTTTTGTACCTTTGTACTTGTCTGCTCATATTATACTTTCAAAGTTAAGACTCATAGACTCTATAAATTAATTATTGTTTTGTTGTGTAACCTTGCCTTCACCTCCCTTTCCAAAACATGAGTTAAATTTAGTACCAAGATCTATTCTTCATCTTCACTCCTTGCCAACCAGGTAAAAATGAATTGTCACAAGATAAATAAAAAGCAAAATGTTATTTCACATATGAAAATTCAAGGAACTCAGAATAGTAAAACAATTTTGAAAAAAAAAAGTTGGAGGACTCACATTTCCCAATTTCAAAACATATTAAAAAGTTACAATAATCAACACATTATGGGAAGGATAAACATATACATTAATAGAATTCGATTGAGAGCACAGGAAGAAACCCTCACATTTATAGTCAATTGATTTTTGACAAGGATGTGAAGATGACAATTCAGTGGAAGAAGGAATAGTCTTTTTAACAAATGGTGCTGGAACAACTGAACATCACATTCAAAAGAATTAAGTTGAACCCCTACCTTATACCATATACAAAAATTAACTCAATGAACAAAGACCTAAATGTAAGAGCTAAAACTATAAAACTCTTTGGAGAAAATAAAAGGTAAGTCTTTATAACCTGAGATTTGGCAGTGGTTTCTTAAATATGACACTAAGTGAGCAAGCAACAAAAGAAAAAATAGATACATTGGATTTCGTCAAAAGTAAAATCTTTTATTCTTCAAAGGACATCATCAAGAAAGTGAAAACACAACTCACAGAGTTGGAGAAATTATTTGCAAATCATATATCTGGTGAAAGGACTTGTATCCAGAATATATAAAGTGCTCTTACAACTCAATAATTAAAAGACAAATAACCTAATTAAATATTGAAAAACGAAAAAAAGGAACAAAATAAATGGAAAAGTATCTGAACAGACCTTCTCCAAAAAGATATACAAATGGCCAATAAAGACATGAAAAGATGGTCAGCATTATTTGCCATCAGAAAAACTCAAATCAAAACTACAATATCACTTCATATCCACTAGGATGGCTAGGATAAAAAAGACAAATAATAAAAAAATGTTGAAAAGGATGTGGAGAGATTAGAACCCTTATATACTGCTTGTGGAAATGTAAAATCATGCAGCCACATTGGAAAACAGTCTGGCAATTCTTCAAAAGGTTAAACATAGTGTTACCTACCACACGGCCCAGCGATTCCACTCTTACCCAAGAGAAATGAAAATATATGCCCACACAAAAACATGCATATGAATGGTTATAGCAGCTTTACTCATAATAGGTAATAAGTGGGAATAATTCAAATGTCCATCAACTGATGAATAATGACACAAAATGTGGTATACCTATGCAATGTAAAATTATTGTACCACAAAATGGAATAAAGTACCAAGACATGCTACAGTATGAATGAATCTTGAAAACATTATGCAAAGTGAAAGAAGACAATCACAAAGGCCCATATACTGTATGATTACATTGATAAGAATGCCAAGAATAAGCAAATCTATAGAGACACAAAGTAGGGTCCGTTGTTTTCTAGGGCTTGGAGGAAATGGGGAGTGACTGTTAATAGGTACAAGATTTCTTTTAGAAATGATAAAAATGTTCTAAAATTGATGGTGGCAGTTGCATAACTGTGTGACTAGACCAAAAACTATTTAATTATATACCTTAAATGGGGGAATTATATGGCATGTGAATTATATCTCAATAAAGCTGTTATGTAAAACAACAACAACAACAACAAAAACAGTGTCCTGTCATTTTTATTAGCCCAGAGGAAATTGAAAACTATCACAAGTTTATCAAAAATTTGTCTTTTTGATCCTTTCAGACTACATGGTTTCCTTTTATTGATATTCTATTGATGAGGTTTGTTGATGCCATAGTCATCAGGGTTTGAAATTCTTAAAAAAAAAAAAATCACCAAAATACCCTGGTTTGAGGGTCCTTTTTGCAAAACTCTTACAAACCTGTCTGCATATGTCATACTGAATACTCTCTCAATAGATAATTTCTATTACTTGAGAATAGATTTGTAAATTCATTTTTTGTTGTAAAGATAACCATGTACTATGATAACACATGGTGGCTTCTTTATTACTTCAAGTATCAAGAGCTGTTTCTCTTGTTTCTACTACTTGTATCACTGGACTCTCCCACTGAAATTTTTGTGTTATTTAAGAGCTATTTCTACCACGGGGAAGGTGATGAGAGAATAACAAGTTGAGCTTCCTGGTTCTTGAGTTAATTGGGAAAGTAGAGCTCTATTCTCTAGAATTTGCCCATCTTATCTTCCTCACTACTTGCCTTTTGGAAGGAGATTGTGATTCTTCATCGAAGACTTCAACCCCACACCAAATCCCTAAGGCGCTATGGCCTAATGTCCAGAAAGCTCCTCCCCACAAATGCAATCTAGAATAAGTCTGACCTTCCTTCACCTCTGAAATTCTGGGAATAAGCCTCATGCTGCCATCTGTCTAGGTCAACAACTTTAACCACTGCCTTTTGATTACTCTTGAGGTCATAGGTTTATTAAAAAGAAGCTCTGACTTCTCACTCTGACTGAAGGTGTCTAAACGAGAAGCTTAAAATTCTGACTAGAATCTAACCACATAACTAACTAGAAATTCTGACTAGATTATTTGACTACATAAACCACCAATGTGTTTGTGGTGGCTTGGGGAGTGCTGTAATAATACTGTGGGCATGCATGGTAAATGGGATAGCCACCAAGTATGTCATCAAGACCAATCCATATCCCATGTGAAAATAGAAAGTATGTTTTCAATATCTTCCATCCTTAGACAAGAGGACATTAAATACCTCTAAGCCCACTTTCCGGCCTCAGACTATGGACAAGGAGACTTTCACTTTCATCTCAGCTACAGAAATGTTGGAGAGAAAACATCTAATCTGGTCTCTCTTTATCTTTTACTATGCCCCATAAGAGACTGTGAGATTAGAAAGAGTAAGATATGTTTAAGACCATAGCTACCTATTTTCCAACTTTTTCTTTTACCCTCTTTGTTCTTTGCTCTGCCTAAAAATGGGTTGTGAGACAAAATTAACAACTTTCCATATACCTGAATAAATAATGGGGCAGATGCAATCCAGAAGCAGATCTTAATTTCTCAATTTGGAGGAAAGGAGATATTAGGAGAACTTCACTTTAATCTCAGCTTCTAGCCATAATATCTAACCCTTTATTAGAGAGTTATCAGCTATATAATTAAGGTTAATGGTGAGATTATTGTTTGGCTCCTCGTATTTTCTCTTTATTGGTTAGAACCCAGAGAGGAGGATGGGTGAGGAATTGGCTCCAAGCAAAGCGGACCCTATGGTGGAGAGTATCCATGATTACACATGTTCAGGGCTGGAAAAGGCAGGGGCTAATAAAACCAACCACAGTGCAATTCTGTCAACTCAACAAACATGCCTCAAGTACCTAAATACGTAGACAAATAACATAATAAGATTATATCTAGCACATTTATTGTAAGATAAATAATTGTAAGAGATATGGCTACAGGGTAAGGAACTTAACTCTTGATACTTCTGGTGTACCATCTAGATGATCCTTCCAACACATTGGCCTCTCAGTTCCTTGGAAAATCTCTCTTCCAATGATCTTGTTCCTCATGCTACCTCAGTTACTCAATCCCATGAGCTTATCCTAGATCTCATCATTACCAGTAATGGCAACTCTAGTCATTTCATGCCTTCAACTCTCTGACTACCATCTTCTAATCTCCACTCACTGTCTTAGTAACCTATCTCCAAAAATCTCCACTTCATGGATCCTTCCATTAACCTGCCCCCATGATGCTTTCTCTCCTTCCTAAACCAGCTTAAATGTCATGGTCAATTTGTATTGACCCTTGATGTCCTTGATTCCCTTGCCACTCCTTTACTTCATATTACTCACTAGATAATCCACAACTTAGTTCAAATCAACTCTCTACCCACCCATGATTGGCATTGAGCAGCATGTCTAGATATAAACACCCAACCACTGCTGACTAATATCAATTTAAATCTATGACTGGGGACTCAAGAGGGCCCTTAACACAGCTCAGCAATTATCTTACACTTCCCTAGTCTATTCACTCTTCCATGTTCCTAAATCTCTATTGCAAAATATCTCCTCTCTCATCAGATCTTCAATGTTGCCTTTCCTAAATTTATTTTCAATGAATAAGTTTGCTTTCTATGTTGAGAAAATGGAAATAGTCAGATGAGAATCACCACTCCCTCTGACCTATCTGCACTTTCTTCTTATTTGTGCCCACAGATGGACTTTCCACAATCCTAACGCCAATTCTTCCTATGTTCTAGATCCCATCTCTGGTACCTATTCAACAACATTGTTGCAACAATTCCCTTCTGTCTCCTACGGTTTCTCCCTCTGTCCTAGACCACTCCTATCAGCATACATACATGTTAATATATTTTTTATTTGTATTTACTTAAAAAAGAGTAAATAAACCTAGACCCCATATCCCCTAATGGCTAGTGCTTTATTTGCTTGTTTTCTTTTGTAGAAACTCTCTTTTTTAAAAGTTTTATATACTTGCTGCCTCCATTTTCTTTCCTTACAGTCTCTTTAATCCACTCCCATCAAGTTTTCACACTTACTCCCCGTTAGAGGTGTTGTTCTCAAGTTTACACAGAGACACCCACATTATTAAATGTAATGGCTCAGTCCTCAGTCCTCTTCTTACTTGACTCATTAGCTAAATGAATCAACTTTTTTTTTTCTTTCTTTTTTTTTTTTTTTTTTTTGTGATGGAGTCTCCCTCTGTTACCCAGGCTAGAGTGCAGTGGCACAATCTCGGCTCACTGCAACCTCTGCCTTGCGAGTTCAAGTAATTCTCCTACCTCAGCCTCCCGAGTAGCTGGGACTGCAGGCACACACCACCACGCCAAGTTAATTTTTGCATTTTTAGTAGAGACAGGGTTTTGCCATGTTGGTCAGGTTTCTCTCGAACTCCTGACCTCAGGTGATCCACCCATCTCAGCCTCCCAAAGTACTGGGATTACAGGCATGAGCCACCGCGCCAGGCCTGAACCAACTTTTAACACGGTTTACTTCTTTCTTCTTGACCTTGATGCTTGCTTCTTTCTTCATTTGGCTTTCAGGATATCACACTCTGTGCTGATGAACAACTTCTTTACAGTCTTCTTTGCTTGTCACTCCCAATTTCTCCTTACTGGAGTGTCCTTGTGCTTGGAGTTTGATATCCTTCTCTCCTCTATATAGACACCTTCCTATGGTGATCTCATTCTAACTCGTGACTTTTGATGCCAGCTATTTCCCGATAACTCACAAGTTCATCTACCCAGCCTAGACTTCTCTTCTAAACACTAGACTTACATATTCAACTTAAAATTTGCAGTGACTTGTCTAATACATTTATCAAATACATGTCTGAAACTCAATTCCTAATCTTTCCCACTCTCCCTAAAAAGTTTGCTCCCACAGAGTGTAAATTAGTTCAACAAAACAGTATGGTGATTTCTCAAGGATCTAGAACCAGAAATACCATTTGACCCAGCAATGCCATTAGTGGGTATATACCCAAAGGATTATAAATCATTCTACTGTAAAAACATATGCACATGTATGTCTATTGCAGCACTATTAACAATAGCAAAGACTTGGAAACAACCCAAATGACCATCAGTGATAGACTGGATAAAGAAAATGTGGCACATATACACCATGGAATACTATGCAGCCATAAAAAAGGATGAGTTCATGTCCTTTGCAGGGACATGGATGAAGCTTGAAACCATCATTCTCAGTAAACTAACACAGGAACAGAAAACCAAACACCACATATTCTCACTCATAAGTGGGAGTTGAACAATGAGAACACATGGACACAGGAAGGGGAACATCACACACTAGCGCCTATCAGGGATTCAGGGGCTAGGGGAGGCATAGCATTAGGAGAAATATCAGATGTAGATGATGGGTTGATGGGTGCAGCAAACCACCATGGCACATGTATACCTATGTAACAAACCTGCACGTTCTGCACATGTATCCCAAAACTAAAGTATAATTTAAAAAAAGGAAAAAGTTTGCTCCCACATGTAGCCCCTTTTATCTCAACCAATGGCAACTCCATTATTCCAGTTTATCAGACCAATAACATTGAGGTTGTTCATGACACCTTTCTTTTGCTCTCATATGACATCCAATGTCAGTAAATTATATTAACTCTGCCTTCAGAGTATATCTAATATCTTATCACTTCTTACCAACTTCACTGCTACCATCCTGATCTGTGCCACCATCTTCACATATCTAGATTGTTGTAATAGCCTCCTGAAATGGTTTGGATATGTGTCCCCACCCAAATTTCACCTTGAACTATAAATTCTAATATTGGAGATGGGGCCTGGTGGGGGGTGATTGGATCATGGGGGAGGATTTTTCATGAATAGCTTAGCACCATCCTACCCTTAGTACTGTCCTCACAATTGTCAGTGAGTTCTCCCAAGATCTGGTTGTTTAAAGGTGTGTAGCTCCTCCACCCTCTCTCTCTTGCTTCTGCTCTTCCTGTGTAAGACACGTCTGCCCCGGCTTTGCCTTCCACCATGATTATAAGTGCATTCTGAGGCCTCTCCAGAAGCCAAGCAGATGCCAGCATTATGCTTCCTGAATAAACCTCTTTTCATAGTAAATTATCCAATCTCAGGTATTTCTTTATAAGCAGCATGATAATGGACTAATACATCTCCTAACTCATCTCCTTCTTCTACACTTGATGCCCTAGAGTCTGTTCTCAACATGGGAAACAGAGGGATTTTGTAAAAAATATTAAGTCAGATTTCAGATTGTATCTTTCCTATGCTTAAAAATATCTTCCAGATCCCAATTTTAGAACTCCTAGTATTCTTTACTATAGCATTCTACAGGTCATACATGATCTGGGCCTCTGTCATTGATCTTGTTTCCTATTTACTCTCATTTTTATTCTTTATATTCCAGTCCCCACAGCCTTTTTGCCCCTCTTTAAATATGCCAGACCTACTCTCACCTTGGCCTTTGTACCAGCTGTTCCCTCTATCTGGATTATTCGCCTCCAGACAAGTGTGTGGCTCAGATTCTCATTTCCTGGATGTCTTCGCTGCAATGCCACTTTCTTTTTTTAAATTTCAACTTTTATCTTAGATACAGCGGGTACCTGTGCTGGTTAGTTACATGAGTAAATTGTACCCAGGTAAAGAGTACAATACCCAATAGATAGCTTTTCAAGCCCACCCTCTTTAGTAGTCCACAGTGTCCATTATTCCCATGTTTATGTCCATGTGTGCTCAATGTTTAGCTCCCATTTAAAAGTGAGAGCATAGAGTATTTGGTTTCCTATTATGTTAGTTTTCTTAGGATTATGGCCTCCATCTGCATCCATGTTGCTGCAAAGGCTGTGGTTTCATTCTTTTTAGGGCTGTGTAGCATTCCATGGTATATATTTACCACATTTTTTAAATACTATCTACCACTGATAGGCACTAGGTTGAGTCTATGTCTGCTATTGTGAAGAGTGTGGTAATGAACATACAAGTGATGTGTCTTCTTAGTATAATAATCTAGTTTCCTAGCATGGTAGCTCCATTTTTACGTTCTTTGAGAAATCTCCAAACTGCTTTCAATAGTGGCTGAACTAAATTACATTCTCACCAACAGTCTATTAACGTTCCCATTTCTCCACAGTCTCACCAGACTCTGTGGTTTTTTAACTTTTTAATAATAGCCATTCTGACTGGTGTGAGATGATATCTACCTCACTGCAATGCCACCTTCTTAATGAGGCCTACGCTGGCCACTGTTTAAAATGACATCCGAGTCCCTCACATTTTCCATTCTCTCGCCATGCTCTATATTTCCTTACTTTTATGTAGCACTATCACCTTATACTTTGTAAAATGTACTTATTGTGCTTATTATTTAATTTCCCTCTCACTGGAACATAAGCTCCAAAACAAAATAATACGTTTGGTATGTTTTGTTCACTGATGTATCCTAGGAACTCAAAACTGTGTGTAGCATACATTTGGTACTTAACAAACATTTGTTGAATGCAAGATTTGTTCATGCATTGTATTGTTGAATGCAAGAATGAACTCACAGGGGCATGAATGAAAGATAGATAGGAATTTATGTGTAATGAGAACAGCAGTGAGGCAGAAGCCTATGAAGAAAAGTGTCAAGTGAGAAATGCCTGCAAGTAGGGAAGCCAAAGGACTTTTAAAAATAAAGGTATGTAAAATAAAATGTGGTTTGGTTTGCTTCACTACACTGTAGTTCTTTCTTTGGTGGTGTTTTTAAAAACATCCATCAATTATTTAACACTTCTGTTATTGAGAGGTGGGAGTCTACGTTCCCTCTCCTTGAATAAATACTCCCCATCAATACAAATAGCAGGAGTGAGGCTGGGAGACTTTTGAGGCTGAGTGAAAACAGATCATTCAGTGGCCGGGCGCGGTGGCTCACATCTGTAATCCAGCACTTTGGGAGGCCGAGGCGGGTGGACCACCTGTGGTTAGGAGTTCGAGAACAGCCTGGCCAACATGGTGAAACCCCGTCTCTACTAAATACAAAATATCAGCCAGGCACAGTGGTGCATGCCTGTAATCCCAGCTACTTGGGAGGCTGAGGTTGGAAAATCACTTGAACTCAGGAGGCAGAGGTTGCAGCAAGCCGAGGTTATGCCATTGCACTCGAATCCAGGCAACAAGAGCAAAACTCTGTCTCACCAAAAAAAAGCATCGTGCAGCTTCTCACTGGTCATCCCGAATGCTTGCTTGGGAGACACTGGCTCTTGGAATCCAGGCACCACTCTCTTCTGTGAGAAGAACAAGTCACCGTGAGAGCCCATGGGTAGGTGTCCAGTTGGCAGTCCAAGCTGGGCACAAGCCTCTGAGTCACACATGTGAGTGGAGACTCATTCAGATGATTCAACCTTCTGCTGACTGAGTCATCCCCTGTGGAGGCCCCAGATAGCTAGGAGCAGAGCTGCCACGGCCACAGTGTACTGTTTGAATTCTTGACCAAAAAACAAACAAACAAAAAAAGTGCACTTAATAAAGTGATTGTCTTTTTATATCACTAATTTGCATGTTGAGTTTTTAAATGCGGTGATAATAACTGGAATAATCTCCATCCTCCAAGTCACACATATGACTTGCAAGACTAAGTTATATGTTTGTGGAACTCTAGACCAGCATAGGGCAAACACAGAAAGTGAAACTCTGATTTAGAGACCAAGCATCCGGCAGGAACAAAAACTCAGAGGCAGAAGTAGCTGAGCAAAAGGTCTCCAGAAAATTTAGGGAAAGCAAACAACTGACCACAGATTGTCAGATGGAGGCTTGAGATAACTTACACCAGACGACTTAAACCTGAGTCTCAGGGGGGAAGTAGAGGACCTTTGCATGTTAATTTCCCTGCTAATTACCAACTAGGATCTAAAATGTAGGATGTCAACTGTAGGCATCAATATCCTAGAATTGTGTCTATCAGCTGACCTTGTGTTTTCAACTTGAAATCTGGATGTTTTTTCCCAACTCTTCTCTTTCCTTCAGCCCCACATCTAATACTGGAAGCCGGGAGATTAGAAGAAATTAAATGAGTGACTTTGGAACTAGCTTTCTGGTTTTGATTCACAACAACTCCACTTTCTAGCTGTGAATTCTTGGGAAATTTGCGTAACTTCTCCAATGTTCTGCTTTCACATCTGTAAGTGGAGATGATAAAAGTGCTAACTTACGGGATATTCCAAGGATTATATAAACTAACATGAGGAAAGCACTTTAAGAGGTGTCTGGGACACAGTAATTCCTCAATAAATTCTAGCTATTCACCTCATCAGCGATCAAACTTCGTTAGCCCCCCTTCTCAACAGTCTTTTAAATGTGCCTCCACTGCTCCATCTATTCCTTCTTTTTTCCTTCCTTCTTCTCCTCCTCCATCCTACTCTCCAGAAAAGCTCCTGTATTATCCATCTATAAAACAGGTCACCAGTCAAAGTAAAAATAACCAATGACTCCTCATTGCCTTAGAATATCACATAGCCCTTCCCAGTGTTACCACCCCAACCTCACCACTATGATGCCTGTAGCCTTTTCTCTTGTAACTGCCTTTTTTCCCCCACACATTTGTTTCCTTCACCAGCAATGACCTTTGCCTGCACTTTCCTCATTGTCTAATGTGGTCCTTTATGACGGAATGTTCTTGGCAAGGCACACTGAAATCTTTATGATAACCCACTGACAAAGACTTTAATTCTAAGAATTTTTTTCTGCTTCATTCTGAAGTAAAAGGTGGGGAAAGGAATGTAAGTGAGCTCACTTCAGGGAAACTCCTTTTAATAAATGATTTTCAGGTTCTTCTCTAAGAGCACTTTAGGTTAAACAGTTCCCTAACTACTGCAGGGCTGCGCTGGTCACTCTTTCACTTCTACTTCCCAGCATACGGCCAGAAAAAAAAAATGCCCATCTGCAGCTCAGCAATTGCACCTGTTCCTCTAATTCACTGGAAGGGAAGAGATAGGAAAGAGGGAAAAACAATTCAACAAAAGGAATCATGATAATGAGAAACCTTTTAATATTATAATTATTGGTGCACGTTTGTCTTTCTACCCGAACCTTCTTGACACCTACCCAAATAGTGCAAGCACACACATGCACACACATCGTGTGATATTACCACCCCCTGACATACTAAGTATTTGTGCTGCTGTTGTTTCCTGTCTGTCCCCTCCTCCTCATGACATAAAATGCAAACCCCCTAAGACTTAGGTTTTTGTTCACTGTTACATATCTAGTACATAGTAGTAGCAGCACATAGTAGGTTCTCAACAAATATTTGATGAATGAATAAATGATGAGTGAGTGAATATTGGAAAGAACTCACTAAAATTATAATCAGTAAAAGTTTTGTTACTTCTTAACTTCACAACCTTAAGTGAGGTGTTAAACCCAAATGGGTCTCGGTATTCTCATCTGTAAAAAGGCACAACAAGGATTTTAGAAGGAAGTCACAGAAGGAAGAATCCACTCTACCCATGTCGCAAGGATCAGTTCCACACCATCATCCCTATGAAAGATTTGCCCATTTCTCCAGATAGCATCTGGCATCCACTCTTCTAGATTCATTTCCTCCACACTTTATACATATATTTACTGCAATTGATCACTGAGGTCCAATAATGTGCTATAGAGAAGAACAGAGTTTAAAGACTGATTGAGTAGAGACCCCGCCTGGAAAACTAACAAGGGCTAGAGGTAAAAACTGGAAATAAACCAGGGGCATTGTAAGGATTCTGACAAAAATAAGAAACTTTGCAAGAATAAAGGAAAATAGAAAAGGCAATAAGAAGGAAACAATGATAAATGTGCCCTGACTTCCACAAAATCAGGAAATTATCAGCATGGAGTTAGCAGGTATTTTTAGAGCAAGGAGGTTATATGCTGAGGGCAACTGACAGTTCCACAGACATCAGATCCCCCTGGAAAGGGCCATACCAACATCGTTCATTGCATCGAGGCAAAGAGGAGATGCCCATTTATCAGTGAGTCACCTTTGTCCCAGCAGATATGCTTACACTTGGAAAGTGAACAAACTAGATGCGATGTTGGAGGTGGATCTCAGGACAGTGCTGAGTAAGAGGGGCCGGATACATGGTCATTGATGTCATAGCTGAAGAGGAACAGTGCCACCCAGTGTTCTGAAGATTGCTCCTGTCCACATGTAACGTTTTTCATGACTGAAAGAATTTTAGAATTTCTTTCTGTTAAAACATGCTTTGAGCTAAAGTACAGCCAGTTGATTCATTGCCAAGTACAAATGTTGCTGTCACTCATTTCATGCTTTGAGAGAGGGAGGATAAATTAGGAAAGAAAAAAAAAAGAGGTTGTTGGGAGGTCCCAATTATGCATGAGGATACAGCCCTGCTGAAACTGCAAGAGAAGGCAATCAACACAGAGAGCTGGTCTCAAAGACGTCTGCTTCGTAGAGGGCTGCCAGTTGACGGGGCAAGGACAAACAGAAGGTACGCACTCAACTGATTATGCCAAAGCAAAGGCAGCACAGGGGGAAGCTATGCCATAAACCTACAATAGAAGTGAATGTCCCATCTGTGGGAACAGAGAAGGGTGCAACTAATTTTCCGTGTACAAGAGGAAGACTGAAATGCTGGACCACTGGGGTCCTAATCCCAGCTATCATTTCCTCACCGCAGGTCTTAAGAAAAGCTACCTTAAATCTCTCTGAATCTCGGTTTCCTCTGTGAAAATGGGGATGGTGATAATGACCACACCACACTGCAAGAAGGATTATATAACTTAATGCATTTGAAAGAGCCTAACACAATACCTTTACCGTTAAAGAAAAGACTTCAGGAAAGGTTTCACTGGAAAAGTAACTTCGGAGCTAGACCCCAAAGAACTACCACTTCCGCTTTCTTGACTGAAGAATTCTTATCCTCTTTAATTGGGGGAATAGTTCAAACCCCCAGGACTAAGTTTTTTGACAGATGTATATAGAGCAGAAAGGACTGAGGCAGTCTAGCCCTCCAGCCAGCCAGATCAAGTGACTCATTCCAAGAGGTCAGTGGGTGATGGCTATCACAGACAGATCACCCAGATGTCCCAAAGAATGTGCAAGTTATCAAATAGAGAAAGACTGAAAATGGAGCAAACTCCCTGTTCCCGAACACCCTTTTCTGCAGAGCTGAGGCTCTTTCCCTGAAGGCTCATAAGCTGTGGCTGAAAATTGCAGGTCAGGGAGGTATTTGTTAAAGACGGCAAGAAAGGTTATTCTTGTAACTTTATGAGGGTGATCTGCTCCCTTTCAGCTTCTAATGAATTCAGAAGGCTTTGTCCCTGGAGAAGATCAAGCTCATTCTATTCTGAAAATATCAATTCCCAGAAATGCCTATGTTTTCCTGGCTAGTGAGCAACACATGTTTAAATATTTCTCAGCCCTAACACTGAAATTTACAGATTCCTCCAAGTCCCAATCAACAATCACAGCAACACTTCAGGTGAGAGGAAATAGATATCTATTATAAAAATGAAAAGGCTTCATTCCCCACACACAGTTAAGTGGAAGCAAACGCTTCTGTGCATCCTGATGCTTTGCTTACAGCACCACCTAACGTTCTGGATCAAATCCTTTCCTATGCAGGAAAGATCTTTCTTTTAGGACTCTTACAAAACTGATGCTCTTTTACCTTGCATTTGGCAATCACAATAAAATGAAAATCAGCGTTGCACAAAGCAACAGAAGTGAAAGTGACACACTCAACCTAACAGGCATTTTTTCTTCCATTTAGAAGGGCAGGAAGAGACATCAGAGCAGAGGAATAAACTTGTGACTATGTGAAAATTAGATGTAATTCAATATGAAAATAATAATTGAATGCCTACTATAGGCCTAGCATTGCAAGGTCCTGATGCTATTGTAGTGCTAAAGAGGGCACAATTTTTACCTTCAAAGAGCTAATTTCAAAATAGACGATTAAAATACAGAGTGATTAAGTATGTGACCAAGTTATAAAGAGGGTCGTAAGGATACTAAGGGGAAGACGCACCTATGAAAGTCTAGAATCGAGCCAGAGGAGTCCACGTTGAATCTTTAAAACGCTAGCCAGATAAAGGCAAAAAGAGGAAAGAAAAGGATTGCTCAGGTTGTGGGGCTTAGAAGATATAGACAAGGGTGTCAACCAAATCTTGGTCACCCAAGAGCTGCCTACTTCACTGATGGGATGGCTCTCCAGTTGCATTGCTTACATGACATCTCCCCAAGCCCTGCTTATGGCTGAATGGGCACTCTTACCCAACTGGAGCTGGTAAATTTAGAACTGAGATAAGGCAGTCTCTCAGTGGGAAGAAAGTGACATGAAACGTAAGGAGCTATGTGCAATCGACATGCAGATCAAGAGAAAAATGTAGTTTACCTACTTTTTACCACCCTTCACCACCAGCATCTCTCTCTTGGATTATGTAAGGGCAATCTAATAGAAGTCCCTGGCTTCTGCCCTTCACCCTCTCAGTCGGTTTTATAAGTACACATAGCGGTCAGGGTGATTTAGTTCCCACTTTAGTCAGATCAGGCCACTCACTTCTCTCCTCATCTGTTGGCTTTTGATCTCAGAGTAGAAGCCAAAGCACTTACATTAGCTCACAAAAACCAATACGCTCCCCCTCATGATCATCATTATTTCCCTGATCTAACCCCCTGTTAACTCATCTTCCTTGTCTTGCCCTTGGCTCCCATCTCTCTGGCCTCCTTGCATTTGTTTGGACTTGGACTTGCTGCCCCAGGACCTTTGCTCAGACTTGGACTTGCTGCCCTAGGACTTTTGTTCGAACTTGGACTGGCTGCCTCTGGACCTTTGCACTTGCTGTTCCCTTGGCCTGGAATCTCTCCTTCCAGAGAGCCACATAACTCACTGCCTCCTTTAGGATGCGCTCAAATGTCAACTTTTTAGTGAGGTCTTTCTTGATGACCCAATTAAAAAGTAAAACACTCTACAACATTTCTTACCCCATTCCTGCTGTATCCTTCTCCATAGAATTTATCATTATCCAACATACTGTATATTTTCATTATTTATTTTACTTATTGTCTCTCTTAGACCCTATTGTGACCCCCACTCTCATTAGAATATAGGAAAGATATTTTAATTGGTTACCTAATTAATTAATGAATGGAGTGGGTCCCTAGTGCCTTTCTAGCTCCTGGTCTTGATCTCTTTCCAACCCTACACATGCCCATCACTGAATTCAGGGAAATACTCCTGCATCCTTTTATGACATTCTTCTCTTGTGGCTTAAGGTTTTAAAACAGCTTTAGTGCATGTTTCTTAGAGATTTTCAAGCTGAATGCTAACTGATACAATGGGAAGACAGCCCCTAAACTTGCTGTGTCTGTAGTTACATTCCCATGTATCCTTAGGGCTTGCTTTGTTTCTTCCCTTAGGTCTCTGCAAAAGTATCTCCATATCATTGATCCCTTCTCTGACCACCTTATCTAAAATAGCAGGCTGCTTTCTCCCCATCACACTCTATGCCTATCCATACTTTATTTTCTTCCTAGTACATATGTCTAGCCTAATATATATTGATTTGTTCATGGTCTAGCCTTCTCACTGGAATGCAAACCAGAACAGGAACTTCACGCTTTTATCACTGTATCTTCAGTGTTTAGAATAGTCTAATATATAGTGGATACTCAGTAAATGTGTATTCATCTATTCCACAAACATGTATTAAATGCCAATCACTATTCCAGCTACTGGGGAAATTTGTGCCTTCCTGGAATCTACATTCTAGTGGGAGATTTTTATTAAGTATGAATTCAATGAACTCAAAGGTGAGAAACAGATGGAGCCTGCACTGAAGGTGCTGCTGGACCTGAAGATTCACATGGGAGCTAAAATTAGAAATCACTTCAGGGGGCCTGGTGAGTTGTAGGCTTCGGTTGGTTGCTTCCAAATCATCTCCCTCCAACCCCTGACACAGGATCCGGATTTACGTTTCAAGAATTACCCTTCTTCCATTTTCAGCAAGAGTCTGGACATGAGTGACCTGACCTTCAGCTCTGGGGCGCTGGCCTTGGCTGACATAAGCAATCAGCATGTGACCCTTTGGACACTGACACTGGTTTTCAGAAAAGCCTGTGACTCAGTTAAACCAGGAAGACAGAAGGAGACATTTGTTGGAGTTTAAGGAAAGGAAGTGTCTGTTTTCCATGGAAGGTGAAAGAAAAGACTTCTCTCTTGCTGTGGACAACTGTGTGTTCTACAAATGTTGCAGCTAATATTGTTACCATAAATTAAAGGGTTAACAGTATAAGGTGACATGTGGAGGTCAAACCAACATATAGAGAATGACAGAGTCCAGAGACCTGCCCTGATGAAAATCATGAACCGTGGAAGCACAATGTCTGACTATTACTCCATTTTCATACTGTTATAAAGATACTACCTGAGTCTGGGTAATTTATAAAGAAAGGAAATTTAATTGACTCACAGTTCCACATGGCTGGGAGGCCTCTGGAAACTTACCATCATTGCAGAAGGCAAAGGAGAAGCAAGTACCTTCTTCACAAGGCAGCAGGAGAGAAAAAGGGCAAGCAGGGAACTGCCAATCACTTTTAAAGCATCAGATCTCATGAGAACTCACTCACTGTGATGAGAACAGCAAGGGGGAAATCTGCCCTTTATGATCCAATTACCTGCCACCAGGTCTCTCCCTTGACACATGGGGATTACAATTGCAGATGAAATTTGGGTGGGGACACAGAACCAAACCATGTCACTGACATTTTCATCTGATGAGGCAATCAACTACCTTTATGGATTAAATTCATTTTAGAATTTTCAAGTTGTAAAAGCATACATGTTTGTTGAAACATGACAGACAATAAAAATGCTTATAAGACAAAAACTACCCTTTTTTCCATATGGCTTCCCTTCCCACCCTCTGAAATATTTCATATTAACGAATGGATGTTGTTACTGGCTGAATTTCATTCCCCCGACCGCATAACAAAAATTCATATGTTGAAGTGCTAACCCCTTATCCCTTAGGATATGATCGTATTTGGAGGTAGGGACTTTAAAGAGGCAATTAGGTTAAAATAAGTTCAGTAGGGGTAGTCTTTAATCCCATGTGACTGGTATCCTTGCAAGAAGAGATTAGGGCACAAACACAGAGGAAGGACCACGTGAAGACACAGGGAGAAGATGATCATTACAAATCAAGGAAAGAGGTCTGAGAAAAAACCAACCCTGCCAACACTAGGATTGAACTAGGATTAGATTTGGAGGCTAGAACCTCCAGACCTATAAGAAAATAAACTTCCGTTGTTTAAACCACTGTTATAGACTGAAGGTTTTCATCCCCCAAAATGCATATGTTGAAACCTAATCTCTGATATTGTGGTATTTGGAGGTGGGCCTTTGGGAGATAATTAGGTTTAGTTGAGGTCATGAAGGTAGGGCCCTCATGATGGGATTAGGGCCCTTCATATGGGATAATAGCCCAGAGTTCTCTCTCTCCACCATGTGAGTATGCATCCTGAAGACAGCTGTCTGCAAACCAGGAAGTGGAGCCCCACCAAGAACTTGAGCATGCCAGCACCCTGATCTGGGACTTCTAGCCTCCAGAATTATGAGAAATAAATTTCAGGTGTTAAGCCACCCAGTCCACGGTACTTTGTAATGGCAGCCCTAGAAAACTAAGCAGATCTGTATTTTTCTACCCCTTCCTCCTTGCTTTTCCCTATACCTACAATATAGCTACACATAATTAGAGTTCTATGCTTGTTTTTGTCAAAATAGAGTCACACTATACTCATTATTAAGCAATTTTCTGTTGTCAAAAAAGCATGGAAATTGCTAAAAACCAATTTAAACCAATCTAATTATATCTGTTTTCTAATTTTATAATGCATGTACATAAATATAATTTTACACAAATAGAATCATATGCATGCTGAGGTTTTGAAGGTATTTGGGGTTTTCTGGGATTTGTGAGCTTTTTCTTTTGTTTGGGGGTTTTTCTTTATGTGCTATTTTCTTTTTAGTTTATTTTTCTCTGGACCTGTCCCACCGTCTCTTTCCTCACACCCAAGATAAATCAGATTAAAAACTTCAAGTTTGTCCTTTTAGCCATAGTTTTCTCTGTAACTTATTATTATTATTATTATTTTAGAGACAGGCTTTTGTTCTATCACTCAGGACAAAGTACAGTGGCATGATTATAGCTCAGTATAACCTCAAACTCCTGGGCTCAAATGATCTTCCCACCTCAACCTCCAGAGTAGCTGAGACTACAGGCCCATGCCACCACACCCGGCTAATTTTTTATTCTCACTTTTGGTAGAGATGAACCCTATCTTCTTCATTTTGCTTAAGGTGATCTATCTTCAGCAGGGCAAAGACAAAATAGATTAGAGAGACCAGATCCAGAGAAATGCTGTGAAGAAAGCAGTGGACTTGCACACAGGGTGGCCTCCAGATCCACACCGTTTAGGAAGCAGCTCTGTGGTTGCTGAGTGCACACCGTTTCATGCTACACACCAGCCTGTCATCAGCTTGTGTGTGCCCTACCATGCTGTTCTATTTTCCAGAGCCTCTGGTTTCACCTCTTCCTCTGGCTTAGGCACACGCTCAAGACTCAAACATGCTAGAAATATCACGAATCTAAGAAATGGGTCATTTTTACAAATCTGTGGGGAAAAGACAATCTCTTCAAAAAGAGATTATAAGTAAAGAATACACACAGGCTATGCCAGTGCCCTGTAAACAGATGAAAAAAACTAATGTTCATCTTTAAAAGTAATCAATAAATGCAAATCAAAACCATAACTAAATATGTTTTGGACAACCAAAAAGCAAAGTAAAAAATACAGTGTTGGTAAGTATGTAGGGAAACTGGATTGTCATGCACAGTTGATCAAAGTATAAATTACTATAAGCTTCCTGAAAGGCAATTTGGCAATTAATAAGCAAATAAAAATGTGACTACTTTTGACCCATAATTCTATCTCTATGAATATAAATTATGACATCCAAGTATTTTATTATCATAGAAAGCTGTTCACAGTACATGAGATTTTTAAAAAGTATGAATAGAGAAAACGTATTCTCTCTAAGAAAAATGTCAGTATATGCATGTGCACACATACATAAAGAAAATGCTGGAAGAATGTACATAAATTTTAACAATGGTTACTTTGGGGCAGTAGACTAATAGATAATTTAATTTTTCTTTTTGCTTATCTATATTTTTATATGAGCATGTATTCATTACTTTTTGTTTAAGTTTTTAAAAGGTTAAAATTGCAAAACAGAAATGGGGGTAGCATTCTATTAAACAACATACCTACGTTCAAGGAGGAAAGAAATAGACTAGCTTTCCCATATGCCTTATGCTTTTTCCAAATTTTCTACAAGAAATATACATAGCATTTGTTTTTAACTAGGAAAGAAGGTTGGGAGGCAGAGCAGAGGAAATATGGCACAGCCCTCACTGCATTCTCAATAATGGTCTCTCCCCAGGTTTTCCTCCCCTCCTGGCTCACCACCTTCCTCCCTCCAAGTCCACAGCCCTCAAAACTGGGACCATACGCAATGATCTGGATGGTTGTGTACCTCTAAAATTCGTATGTTGAAATCCTACCCCCCAGTGCGACGGTATTAGGAGGAGACCTCTTTTGGAGGTAAATTAGGTCATGAGAGTGGAGTCCTCATCAATGGTATTAAAGGGACCCTAGAGAGCTCTTTTGTTCTCTTTACACCATATGAGGATACCACAAAAAGTCAGTAGTCTGCAACCTGGAAGATGGCCCTCAGAGAACCCGACAATGCTGGCACCCTCATCAGGGATGTCTAGCCTCCAGAAGTGTTTGAAATAAATTCCTGTTGTTTATAGGCACCCTGTCTATGGTACTTTGTTATAGCAACCTGAATTGACTGACACCATGCTAGAGATTTCACCTCTATTAACTCTGATTCCTGCCTTTGCATTCTGCCTTATGTGTGAACTCTACTTTGACCTCCAAATTCTCCCTACAGCTAACCCCTTCTCCAGTCATGAGCATTTGGCTCTGATTCAAAATACCTGGTTGACTGAATACAAGCAATACCTTTTTTAAAAGAGCTTAATATAAAACAGTGACCATTCATCAAGCACCTGCTAGATGGCTGATACTATGATAAAACAGATCAGATTGCATCACTCTTCCACCCTAATGTCTATACTAGTCTCCAATCTCATTCATAATCAACCTGTTATCACAGTGAACTACCAGGCCTTGTGCTTCATGGCCGTTGGTCACCCTCTAACTGTATTTCTTCCTACTCCTCCCTTTGCTCACTCTTCTCCAGCTACCCAGCCTCTCTGCCACTCCAGAGTATACATGGACACTCTGCCTTGAGGGTTTTCTATTGCAATTTCCTCTGCTCTGGAATTTTCCCACAGATATTCACTTGGCTCACACTCTCAGTTCCAAGGCTTTGCTTAAATGTCTCCTTCTTATGAGGCTTTCCCTCATCCTTCAAATTAAAATTGAAACCACCCCTGACCTCAGGACCTTGTCCCTTCCTTACTTTTTCTCCATAGCACTCCCCACCACCTAACCCAGTATGCATTTCATTCATTCATTTATTATCTGTCTTCCCCCTAGAACATTGGCTCCCTGAGGACAAAAATTTGTTTCCGTTGTTGTATCCCAGACCCTTGAAAAATGTCTGGCATATACTGCGCTCTGAATAGATATACAGAAAATGAAGAAATTGGTGATTTATAGACAATATTGTTCATTTTCATAGCCATTTCTGGAGGCAGGCATTCAAAATTCCATTTACAGAAAAGCAAACTGAACCTCAAATTTAAAAGAGTGTGAAAATGTCACTCAGCAAGAAACAGTAAACTAGATTGCAAATCCACAGTCATCAGGCTTCAAGGCCAATCTTCTTTCCACTATGACTGCCTTACAACCACCCTAATGGAACATATTTTCCAAAGGTTGGAGGGACTGGGATCATTCTAGCGCCTATTGTACCTTTCAAAATGCTACTAGCCCTATTGATAACCGTATGCCAGGTTTAAAAAGCTTAAATCAACAAGATGATAAATAAATATCTATGTCATTTGTAGGGCATTCATGCATCTTGCCAGAGCCCGGTACTCTTGCTCCAGATGTTCTTTTTGGCAGTGCTATACCACTGACCCTCATAAAGCAATTGGCTTTGCAATTAGACATATCTGGGCGCCAGCCCCAGACCCAGAGTGCACTATTTGAGTGGCCTGAAGCAATTTTCCTCCCTCTCCTGAGGCCCCAAGTTCTCATCTGTAAAAGAAGGTTAATATTCCGACCTCAGGAGATTCTTGCTAGGATTAACTAAAAGCATGCACAAAACGCCTAGCGCAGTGCTTGGCACTTAGTATTAAATGTGCAATAAAAGATCCCTGTCTTCCTCAGATGGCAACAGACAAGAGTAACAGTGAATTTCTTGGGCCCATGGTCAAGGGGCTAAACACACAGGTGAGAGCATAGTGATGACAAAGATGCCCTTAGGCCTTTGTTCTCTACAAAGATGCTCCCATTGAGTTCAAAGACTTTTAGTGAATCATTGAAAGACATGTTGTTGTCTAACTTTTTGCAGTCCCCTCATGAGTGAAGAATGTAATGAAGACAGCATTCTCATGCAGGGGATCAATGGCCATGTCTGATGCTTCCATTTATCCTTTTGTAGCAGATTCTTAACAAATTAGAGTATTTGTATTTTGTCAGAAAAAATGAATTGCACAAATGTTATACTTCGTCCACTTTTTGCTTCAGCCTCATGCTAAGGTAATTTGATTATTACGAAGTATGTGTGTGTGTGCATTGATGGCACATTTACTGTGTGTAATTATTCATATACTATGTCTGAATGTTTCACATATATTACCTCATTTAAGAAGGTAGTGAAACACCCATTTACAGATGAGTACACCATGTGATTTTTTTTTTTTACTATGTCACTTAGTATTTGAAATTACCTTATTCACTTATTTAAGTATTTATTATCTTTCTCTCCTAAACTATGAGCTCCTTGAGGGGAAAGACCATGTCTGTTTTTCTTCACTCCTGCGTCTCCAGTGCCTAGATCAGTGTCTAGAACATATGAGGTTGGTTAATTAAAGTTTACTTTTAATGGTGAAAACCTCAATTGCTTTTGCACCAACCTATAATTGGTGTTGAATACAGGTTTGTCAAAGAGAAAATGTAAATTACATTTTCCTGAAAAGAATTCACCAGCCTGAACCAGAAGTAACCATACACAAATCCCCAGCAATACGCTTTTCTGAAAAATTACTTGATTACTTGGTTACATTATGTGATATACTAAAATCCTGAAAATATTTTCTGGAAAATTACTCAACTATTATGAATATTTAAAACCCTAACTTGTACCATAAGCAACTGATACCACTTCTGGATGATGTGTATACCTTCTTCCCACCAACTTTACCCCTACTACCCAGTCTTCCTTAGGAGAGCAGAAAGAAACATTTTTAAAACCATCTCTGAAATCCCAACTATATACTCAGCAGATCCTCTTTATTCTTTTTACTAAATTCTCGGAGGTTTTTATTGTTAAACCATGGTGAAATTTCATGTGTGTTGTTTATACTGTAATAATATTATAATGAGATCTACAAATATATAGACAGCCTAAAAATATATTTGTGCATGGCTTGGAGAGGCATCTTCAAGAGTATCCTTTGAGGTATTCTTAAGACTAAAAATGCTATGGAGTTATACCCTTACTGTTGTTTTCTTTCTTATTATTCCCACACAGGTGAGAACATATTGATGACAAGGATGCCCTTAGGCCTTTGTACTCTACAAAGATGCTCCCATTGAGTTCAATGACTTTCAGCGAATCATTGAAAGACATTTTGTTGTCTACCTTTTTGCAGTGCACTAGGGCAGTAAAAGATTTTCAAAATCTTTTTAATAGTCTAACCAGATCTTATAAAATATGCAAACTGCATTTTGAAGAATACAAAAAAAAAGCTCTAATATGTACTAAAAATTGAAAAAGGAAAAACAGTAACAAGCAAGAACAAATAAAAATTGCTAAAGCCTTCCTTTATTTCCTATAAGGATTTGTTTTAAATTTACTTTTTTATAAGGATTTGTTTTAAATTTGTTTTAAATTTTACTGTATATATTTGAGTTGCTAAAGCCTTCCTTTATTTCCTATAAGGATTTGTTTTAAATTTACTTTTTTATAAGGATTTGTTTTAAATTTGTTTTAAATTTTACTGTATATATTTGAGGTTTCCAAAATGGTGTTATGTGATACACAAAGATAGCAAAATGATGACAATAATGAAGCCGATTAACATATCTATCATCTCACATAGTTCTTTTTGTGTGACAAGAGCAGCTAAAATCTACTTATATAAGAAAAATCCCTAGTAGGAAGAGTCCTGTAAGGTTTTAATTAGACCCAATTTTGTTAAGCCTCGAATGGGAAGAGAATAATGAGCTTCTATTTTGGGAGGTTATGATAATCAGAAATTCCAACAATACTGATTTACTGCAAGGCACAAGAAAGGCCTGGTCTCAGATGGTGGAGTGGAAGGGCATGCAATTTCAATCTCTGTGAAAAGGGATTAGGTGCTTGGCCAACACACTAAAGCTGTGTGCAAGAGCTCATGATCACTCCAGTCTATAGGAATGCAGACATTTTTTTCCCATCTTCTTTGATATTAAAAAAATAAATAAATCCTCTCATTGATACAGTGGGAAAGAATTTCGGAGGACATGTGATTTACATCCTTTTTTCAACCAATGGGGTTGAAGCAAAGAAGGGTCTTCTGAAGTCCAATAAATGAAATAGACCCACAAGAAGACAAATAGCTCTTTTCAGCTTTTAGTTGTTGAAACGATAAAACAAATTAGCAAATTATGAAAAAAAATTAAAAATCAAATTCTACTGTCTTAGTAGTTTCATTTCATCTATGTAGGCATAAAGATTTTTGAAGTTGAGATGAGCAAGAAGCATCATCTCTGGATGATTTCCAGAGACTTATTTTATTTTATTTACTCAATTTTGTTTTATTTTTATGACTACATCGAAGCTTTTATTTTCAATAGAATTGATACGATTTGATCATAAGACTGGATGTGGGGATAGAAGATAGAGATTGAAGATTCCCAAGAATCTGACTTGGGTAACTGGGCAAACACCTTATGTAAACACCATCAGCCCAAGAAACAAAGCAGAATCTCATTTTCACAAACTATTCTTAGTGAATACTTGGCTATGTGAGTCCACCAATAGGTTCTACCAATGGACGCACTGGTTCAAGATGTCTATTCAAAAGTGAACAAGGGGAGGCGGCCACCAGGACATAGAATTCCTTTCCCCAGAGGTTTGGGAGTGAAGTAGCAGAGGTTCAAGTGCATAGAGGTTAGCATCCTGTGTCAGTGTCCGGGCATGATATCAGTGAGGTCTACTGTATCAGCCTTGCATTGTGGTTTAGGGAACAATTTTTGAAAATGAAGCTTTCAAACCTGATTCTTTTGATTTCCTTACAGTCCCTAAGTTACTTGTTACTGTAATACATTTCTTTTCTGCTCAAGCTTACTAGAAGGGTATAATAACTGATCCCCAAAGATGGCCCCCCTGTGAGCCTTACCTCTCAGTATCCACAAACTTGTGCTGAACCCTCCTCTTGAATCTGCGTTGGCCCTGTGACACACACAGCTGAATGTAGTGCAGTGACGCTATGACTTTCACAACTGAGTCATAGGAATTCTTGAACTTCCGCCTGTGCTCCTTGAAATGACGGCTCTTGGGAAGTTCTCATTTGGAACCCAGCTGCCATACTGTCAGAAACTCAAGCCACCATTCTACTCCCTCCAGCTAGGAGTTGGAATTTTTTAGATTCCATATGTAACTGTGATCAGAAAGGATATTTGTCTCTCTGTGCCTGGCCTATTTCACTAGTGTAATGTCCTCTAGGTTCATCTATGTTGTCAAAAAGGACATAATTCCCTGTTTTAAAGGCTGAATAGTATTCTATTGTGCATATATATTATATTTTAAATTTCACTCATCCATTGATGAACACTTATGTTGTTTCCATATCTTGACTACTGTGAATAATGCTGCAATGAACATGGATGCAAAACTATTTTCAACACATGCATTTCAATCCCTTTGGGTAGAGACCCAGAAATGAGATTGCTGGATCACGTGGTAATTCTAGTTTTAGTTTTTTGAGGAAGCTACATGCTGTTTTCCAAAATGGCTGTTCTAATTAATAATATCATCAGCATCGTACAAGGATTTCCTTTTCTCTACATCCTCACCAACACTTATCTTTCCTCTTTTTGATATCAAAAGCTGGGAAAGTGAGGTGAACAGGGAGAAGGGAGAAGTTACTCAACTAGTACAAAGTTTCAGATCAAAAGGAGGAATAAATTCTAGTGTTTTACTACACAGCATGGTGACCATAGTAATAATGTATTGTATAATTCAAAATAGCTAAAAGAGAGGATTTAAATGTTCTCACCACAAAGAAATGATAAATATTTGAGATGATGGGTATGCTAATTTACTTGATGTAATCATTCCACAATAGATACATGTATCAAAACATCACATTGTACTCTATAAATACATAGAATTATTATTTGTCAATTAAAATAAAATAAAACTAATGAAAAAGAGAAACAAGCCACACAGAGAAACTATGTATAGTGTCAGGATAAATGCAAATTAAAAGTAAGAGGCTTGATTCTCCCGATGGAAAATAGGGAATAAATTTCCTTCCCCTTCTTTTCATAGCACTTACTTTGGAAAAACCTGTCATTTTAAATACTTTCTCCTTCTTTGGGGGGAGAAGTCCTTTCTTCTAGATAAATCGTTTTAAAGACTAGGTAGGCCTTTTCTCAGCAGTATGATACAGTAATGCCTTTCTCTAGGGACTGGGAGCCATCTATTTGAAATGGAACATCAAGGGAGACAGCACCCTTACCTCCCAATTTCTGTGAGAGAATAGTAATCTAACTTTGGTGGGTATCTTGATCCAAGTTGCAAAACACCTCCTATTACAGAGATATAAGAAGTTAGCTACCACAAATGGTCGCCCAATTACCAGGTAAAGTCAGGATGAACTAAATATGACATATGGTACTGTCAAGTTGTCTTACTTGATGGCTAGTTATTGTTTATCTTGAAAACAAGTATGCAATGGGTGATATTTGCTTGCTATATAAAAGTGTGATTTTTTTTTTCACTCTTTGCAATGTCTTAGTGGATTGTCTGTGATGTACATCGTATTCTGGTTTAATGTTTATTCAATAATAAAACTTTTATTTATCTACTACCTTTGTGGACAGATTTTCTGGGTTGAGAAAATAGATTTGTTTTAAATTATGTTTCCCCAACAGTAGATGCCCTGTGTCAGCCCCAGTGGAGGTCCCAGATGACAGCCAGCATCAACCGTCAGCCATGGAGTGAGCAGTCCTGACACCCAGCCTGGTGAGCCCTCAGATGACTGCAGCCCCAGCCCACATCTGACCACAGCTATGTGAGACCCTGCAAGCCAGAAATGCCCAGCTGAACCCATTCAATCATAGAACCATGAAAGATAACAACCAATTATGGTTTTAGGTCACTATGTTATGAGGTCATTTATTACACAGCAAGAGATAACCAAACAAATGACTTGTTCTTGTAATTAAGAACTCTGGCTGATACATATAACCTTGCCTCTCCTTGGTGAAGAGTCCTGAGAAATGAGAGTGCTTTCCACCTCTGAATTCCCCCATTGAAACTGGTGTTATTTTCTTCACAGAGTAGTTGCTAATAATTTTTTTTTTTTTTTTCTTAAATCTCTTTTTGGACAGATTGGGATTTAAACAAATAAAAACCACAAGTTGGATGCAATGCTTGTCAGTGGAATGGAATATTTTTATCTAATAACTGTCTCTACAAAGCATTTGCTTCTGTTTGTTTACACACTCTGCAAATAATTTTCCTACAGTTGAAAGCCAATACAGAGGAAATTATGTTTAGAAAGTGTGAAGGCATTTTCAAAACCATTTTCAAGCTCTACCCTTGGTTCACTGGGCATTTCACGCTTGTGATCATTTCAGGTGACACGATTTTGGGCTTGTGTGCCCACCTTTCTTCCATTTTAATGGTATAATTAAAAGCTCCCTATTTGTTCACCACAGGGACCTTTTTCATAAGCATCCACCGAACACTGTAAAGACTGAAACGAAATGATTAGGCGCAAAAAAAAAATAAATAAATAAATAAATCCTCTCTGGAGGGATTCATTGTTCCCTTTCTCTGGAGCGCCAGCCTGTGCATGTAACAATTATTGGATGATGTTTCTGCAGATGCATACTGTCTCCTGCCATTTGACTTTCCCATTCCCCTGACAGATTACTGACTCCGAAGGTTTGAAGATGAAAGCAATTCAGACATAGTCTTCATGCTGTTTCCAGGATTGGCAGATGCCTTTCAGTTGAGATTTAAATTGAACTTTGGAAACTTAAAGCTGCTTTCCTTTGCGGATCTGGATCTTTCCTAATGTGATTAGTCCTCAACTGAGATGCTCTGGAAGCATGGGCTCGAAGCATCGATCTCCCATCCTTCCTCACGACCATTTTTTAAAAGCTGCACATGACAGGAATCAGCAGACCAGTCATTTACAGAGAAAAGACTGTTGTAAAGGAGATGTACTGAATGAAAACCAGACTGCAAAGTCTATTCCAGGCAACTACCTCGTGCCTGGCTTGCTGAAATCTCTGACTTATTTTTGTTATCCATGGAGCCTCAGAAAATGACCTCATGACAGGGAGTAAAAAGTACTTGAGCAATTTAGAAAAGAAAGGTGGGCAAGTGAAGTCAGGTAGAATTCATTCACAGTCTCAGCAACGTTATCTGAAATAAGACAAAACATTAGTATGTATCTCCCAGAGCTGGCAGAAAGCCTAAAAATTATAAGCAAGTAGGTAATAGCCCCAGCATTGTGTCTGGCTCCTTTTAAAGTACTGAATCAATGTTGCCTTTAAGTATTGCCATGTCCAGGGTAACAAATGGGAGCAATGCATTCTGTTTTGGGCACTGTGCTTTTTTTTTTTTTTTTTTTTTTTTTAATTATACTTTAAGTTCCAGGGTACATGTGCACAACCTGCAGGCTCCTTACATAAGTATACATGTGCCATGCTGGCCCGCTGCATCCACCAACTCGTCATTTACATTAGGTATTTCTCCCAATGCTATCCCTCCCCCGGCCCCTCACCCCATGACAGGCCCTGGTGTGTGATGTTCCCCACCCTGTGACCAAGTGTTCTTATTGTTCAATTCCCACCTATGAGTGAGAACATGCGGTGTTTGGTTTTCTGTCCTTGTCATAGTTTGCTGAGAATGATGGTTTCCAGCTTCATCCATGTCCCTGCAAAGGACACGAACTCATCCTTTTTTATGGCCGCATAGTATTCCATGGTGTATATGTGCCACATTTTCTTAATCTAGTTTATCATTGATGGACATTTGGGTTGGTTCCAAGTCTTTGCTATTGTGAATAGTGCCACAATAAACATACGTGTGCATGTGTTTTCATAGCACCATGATTTATAATCCTTTGGATATATACCCAGTAATGGGATCACTGGGTCAAATTGTATTTCTAGCTCTACATCCTTGAGGAATCACCACACTGTCTTCCACAATGGTTAAACTAGTTTACACTCACACCAACAGTGTAAAAGTGTTCCTATTTCTCCACATCCTCTCCAGCACCTGTTTTTTCCTGACTTTTTAATGATCGCCATTCTAACTGGTGTGAGATGGTATCTCATTGTTGTTTTGATTGGCATTTCTCTGATGACCAGTGATGATGAGCATTTTTTCATGTGCCTGTTGGCTGCATAAATGTCTTCTTTTGAGAAGTGTCTGTTCATATCCTTTGCCTACTTTTTGATGGGGTTGTTTGTTTTTTTCTTGTAAATTTGTTTACATTCTTTGTAGATATTGGATATTAGCCCTTTGTCAGATGAGTAGATTGCAAAAATTTTCTCCCATTCTGTAGGTTGCCTGCTCACTCTGATGATAGTTTCTTTTGCTGTATGGAAGCTCTTTAGTTTAATTAGATCCCATTTGTCAATTTTGGCCTTTGTTGCCATTACTTTTGGTGTTTTAGTCATGAAGCCCTTGCCCATGCTTACGTCCTGAATGGTATTGCCTAGGTTTTCTTCTAGGGTTTTTATGGTTTTAGGTCTTACATTTAAGTCTTTAATCCATCTTGAATTAATTTTTGTGTAAGGTGTTAGGAAGGGATCCAGTTTCAGCTTTCTACATATGACTAGCTAGTTTTCCCAGCACCATTTATTAAATAGGGAATCCTTTCCCCATTTCTTGTTTTCATCAGGTTTGTCAAAGATTAGATGGTTGTAGATGTACGGTGTTATTTCTGAGGCCTATGTTCTGTTCCATCGGTCTATATCTCTGTTTTGGTATCAGTACCATGCTGTTTTGGTTACTGTAGCCTCGTAGTATAGTTTGAGGTCAGGTAGCATGATGCCTCCAGCTTTGTTTTTTTTACTCAGGATTTACTTCGCAATGCAGGCTCTTTTTTTGTTCCACATGAACTTTAAAGTAGTTTTTTCCAATTCTGTTAAGAAAGTCATTGATAGCTTCATGGGGATGGCACTGAATCTATAAATCACCTTAGGCAGTATGGCCATTTTCATGATATTGATTCTTCCTATCCATGAGCATGGAATGTTCTTCCATTTGTTTTTGTCCTCTTTTATTTCATTCAGCAGTGGTTTGTAGTTCTCCTTGAAGAGGTCCTTCACATCCCTCATAAGTTGGATTCCTAGGTATTTTATTCTATTTGAAGCAATTGTGAATGGGAGTTCACTCATCATTTGGCTGTTTGTCTGTTATTGGTGTATAGGAATGCTTGTGATTTTTGCACGTTGATTTGGTATCCTGAGACTTTACTGAAGTTGCTTATCAGCTTAAGGAGATTTTGGGCTGAGACGATGGGGTTTTCTAAATACACAATCATGTCATCAGCAAACAGGGACAATTTGACTTCCTCTTTTCCTAATTGAATACCCTTTCTTTCTTTCTCCTGCCTGATTGCCCTGGCCAGAACTTCAGAACTTCCAACACTATGTTGAATAGGAGTGGTGAAAGAGTGCAACCCTGTCTTGTGCCAGTTTTCAAAGGGAATGCTTCCAGTTTTTGCCCATTCAGTATGATATTGGCTGTGGGTTTGTCATAAGTAGCTCTTATTATTTTGAGATATGCTCCATCGATACCTACTTTATTGAGAGTTTTTAGCATGAAGGGCTATTGAATTTTGTTGAAGGCCTTTTCTGCATCTATTGAGATAATTATGTGGTTTTTGTCAACAATTCTGTGATGGATTACATTTATTGATTTGCGTATGTTGAACCAGCCTTGCATTCCGGGAATGAAGCCAACTTGATCGTGGTGGATAAGCTTTTTAGTGTGCTGGTGGACTTGGTTTGCCAGTATTTTATTGAGGATATTCACATCGATGCTCATTAGGGACTAAAATTCTCTTTTTTTGTTGTGTCTCTGCCAGGCTTTGGTATCAGTATGATGCTGTCCTCATAAAATGAGTTAGGGAGGATTCCCTCTTGTTCTATTGACTGGAATAATTTCAGAAGGAATGGTACCAACTCCTCTTCATACCTCTGGTAGAATTCGGCTGTGAATCCATCTGGTCCTAGACTTTTTTTGGTTGGTGAGCTATTAATTACTGCCTCAATTTCAGAGCCTGTTATTGGTCTATTTGGAGATTCAATTTCTTCCTGGTTTAGTCTTGGGAGGGTGCATGTGTCCAGGAATTTATCCATTTCTTCTAGATTTTCTAGTTTATTTGTGTAGAGGTGTTTATAGTATTCTCTGATGGTCGTTTGTATTTCTGTGGGGTCAGTGGTGATATTCCCTTTATCATTTTTTATTGCATCTATTTGATTCTTCTCTCATTTCTTCTTTATTAGTCTTACTAGCAGTCTATCAATTGTGTTGATCTTTTCAAAAAACCAGCTCCTGGATTCACTGATTTTTTGAAGAGTTTTTTTCTCATTCAGTTCTGCTTTGATCTTAGTTATTTCTTGCTTTCTAGTACCTTTTGAATCTGTTAGCTCTTGCTTCTCTAGTTCTTTTTAATTGTGATGTTAAGGTATCGATTTTAGATCTTTCCTGCTTTCTCTTGTGGGCATTTAATGCTATAAATTTCCCTGTATGCACTGTTTTAAATGTGTCCCAGAGATTCTGGTACGTTGTATCTTTGTTCTCATTGGTTTCAAAGAACATCTTTATTTCTGTCTTCATTTCGTTACTTACCCAGTAGTCATTCAGGAGCAGGTTGTTCAGTTTCCATGTAGTTGTGCAGTTTTGAGTGAGTTTCTTAATCCTGAGTTCTAATTTGATTGCACTGTGGTCTGAGAGACAGTTTGTTGTGATTTCTGTTCTTTTATATTTGCTGAGGAGTGCTTTACTTCCAACTATGTGGTCGATTTTGGAATAAGTGCAATGTGGTGCTGAGAAGAATGCATATTCTGTTGACTTGGGGTGGAGAGTTCTGTAGATGTCTATTAGGTCTGCTTGGTGCAGGGCTGAGTTCAAGTCCTGGATATCCTTGTTAACCTTCTGTCTCGTTGATCTGTCTAATACTGACAGTGGGGTGTTAAAGTCTCCCATTAATATTGTGTGGGAGTCTAAGTCTCTTTGTAGGTCTCTAAGGACTTGCTTTATGAATCTGGGTGCTCCTGTATTGGATGCACATATATTTAGCATACTTAGCTCCTCTTGTTGAATTGATACCTTTACCATTATGTAATGCCCTTGTCTCTTTTGATCTTTGTTGGTTTAAAGTATGTTTTATCAGAGATCAGGATTGCAACCCCTGCTTTTTTTTTTTTTTTTTTTTGCTTTCCATTTGCTTGGTAGATCTTCCTCAGTCCCTTTATTTTGAGCCTATGTTTGTCTCTGCATGTGAGATGGGTCTCCTGAATACAGCACACTGATGGGTCTTGACTCTTTATCCAATTTGCCAGTCTGTATCTTTTAATTGGGGCATTTAGCCCATTTACATTTAAGGTTAATATTGTTATGTGTGAGATTGATCCTGTCATTATGATATTAGCTGGTTATTTTGCTCGTTAGTTGATGCAGTTTTGTTCCTAGCATCAATAGTCTTTACAATTTGGCATGCTTTTGCAGTGGCTGGTACTGGTTGTTCCTCTCCATGTTTAGTGCTTCCTTCAGGAGCTCTTGTAGGGCGGGCCTGGTGGTGACAAAATCTCTCAGCATTTGCTTCTCTGTAAAGGATTTTATTGCTCCTTCACTTATGAAGCTTAGTTTGGCTGAATATGAAACTCTGGGTTGAAAATTCTTTTCTTTAAAAATGTTGAATATTGGCCCCCACTCTCTTTCTGGCTTTTAGAGTATCTGCCGAGAGATCCACTGTTAGTCTGATGGGCTTCCTTTTGTGGGTAACCTGACCTTTCTCTCTGGCTGTTCTTAACATTTTTTCCTTCACTTCAACCTTGGTGAATCTAACAATTATGTGTCTTAGAGTTGCTCTTCTCGAGGAGTATCTTTGTGGTATTCTCTGTATTTCCTGAATTTGAATGTTGGCCTGCCTTACTGGGTTGGGGAAGTTCTCGTGGATAATATCCTGAAGAGCATTTTCCAACTTGGTTCCATTCTCCTCATCACTTTCAGGTACACCAATCAAATGTAGATTTGGTCTTTTCACATAGTCCCATATTTCTTGGAAGCTTTGTTCATTTCTTTTTATTCTTTTTTCTCTAAACTTCTCTTCTTACTTCATTTCATTAATTCGATCTTCAATCACAGATACCCTTTCTTCCACTTGATTGAATTGGCTATTGAAGCTTGTGCACCATGGTTTTCAACTCCATCAGGTAATTTAAGGTCTTCTCTGTAGAAATGGGAGAACCACTGCTCTCTTCAGAGCTGTCAGACAGGGACGATTAAGTCTGCAGAAGTTTCTGCTGCCTTTTGTTCAGCTATGTCCTGCCCCCAGAGGTGGAATGCACAGAGGCAATAGGCCTTGCTGAGCTGTGGTGGGCTCTGCCCAGTTTGAGCTTCCCTGGCCACTTTGTTTACCTACTCAAGCCTCACCAATGGCAGACAGCCCTCCCCCAGCCAGGCTGCTGCCTCGCATTTCGATCTCAGACTGCTGCGCTAGCAGTGAGCAAGGCTCCGTGGGCGTGGGACCTGCCAAGCCAGGCGTGGGATATAATCTTCTGGTGTGCCGTTTGCTAAGACCATTCAAAAGGCACAGTATTTGGGTGGGAGTGTCCCAATTTTCCAGGTACAGTCTGTCATGCCTTCTCTTGGCTAGGAAAGGGAAATCCCCCAACCCCATGCACTTCCCGGGTGAGGAAACACCCCAATCTGTTTCGGCTTGCCCTCCGTGGGCTGCACCCACTGTCCAACCAGTCCCAATGAGATGAACCAGGTACCTCAGTTGGAAATACAGAAATCATCCATCTTCTGTATCAATCACGCTGGGAGCTACAGACCGGAGCCGTTCCTATTTGGCCATCTTGGAATGGAAGTTGGGCACTATGCTTTAAGGGGGACACTGCAAAGTGTAGTACTACAAGAGAGGGAGGAAAAGGGGAGGAGAGAAAGGAGGCAAAAAAGGTGCAGAGGAAGGATAAGGGGAAGACAGAAAAGGGAAAGGAAAAGAAGGGAAAGGAAGACAACCAGAAGGATGAAGGACTTTTTCATAAAGCCCAATGACAACGTCTGCAGGAAACTAGATACCATGCCTGGAGCATATAAAACACAGAGATCATGAGACTTGAAATGCCTTATGGTTAAGGGAACAGACTTTGTTCATTCAGCAATTAACAAATGTAATGCTTACTTTGTGCCCAGTGTGCTGTGAAGCAGTGGGGATACAAACATGGTCCCCGCCTTCATGGAAGTGAGAGTACAGCAGAGGAGACAGGTAATTTGAAAGGTTACTGCTATACCATGTATTATAATACTGGGACAGTAGAAGTACAGGTGGCTGTCCTGGAGCACAGCATTTAAGTAATGTTTTGGGGGAAGGGGAAGGTGTGGGTTTTCCAAAAACGCTTCCACTTGGCACTCACTAGGACTAGGATACCTTGGAAATTACTTAACCATTTTAAGTCTCAGATGTGCATCTGTCAAATGGGAATAACAGTTCCTGCTGCCTCATATGGGTGTTGTGAAGAATCAATACAGCAACCTGTGTAAAGTGTTTTGACCAGTGCCTGCCACAGGACAGAGTCCCATATTGTAAATCTGTTATTTTCATTTGGGAGGGAGAAGAAACAGAGTACTTCAGGTTCCTCTAGAGCCCTCCTTTCCTAAATGGTTGCCTGTTCCCCAGAACATGGATAATAGGAACATTCATTTCTTCATCCATTTGTTCAGCAAGGATTTGTCCAGCTCCTACAGACCTGGAAAGTTGACAGTATAGCAGAGGAAACAAAGAAGTGAACATTGTCATTCTGAGAGATATGCGATTATTATGGGAATACACGATTACATCTCATTATTATAAGGCAGAGAGTCAGATTTATGCTCAATAATGTAAGTAGACTTGCCCCAAAATAAAATATAATTCATACTATATTTATTAATATTTATTAATACAACCAAAATTTCTGTCTCACAGTTCTGTATGCTAGGAGGTCCAGGATTAAGATACTGGAATATTCAAACTCTGGTGAGGGTTTTCCTGGGGAGCTTTTTAAAATGCAAATACTCAATCCTCAGACCAGAGCAATCGAATTCAAATATTGGACCATGGTATGATTTAAAAGCTACCCCCACTTTCCAAAAATGAAAGGCAATCCAGGTGAGTTCAACACGCATGCAGGGTTATAAACGATTTGTTTAGAATCACTGCCTGCCTTTCAAATGTCAGCGTCCTTCAAAGCCGCCCACATTTTCCTCTTTCCTCCTATTACCTACTGCATGTTCTCAGCCTCCTGCAGCTTCAGAAATCTTTCCTTCAGCTCCAGACACACGTGCCTCACCACATGATGGTCCATTCAAGGAGAAACAGGCAATTCCACCCTCTGCCTTTATCATCTTCCAACCTCTGTCCTCACCCCAGTGAACGGGGCCCGCCATCCACCACATACACCTTTCCATGCCTGGTCCATCAGCCGGGCAAGTCCATGTCCCCCAGAAGCCTCTCCCTCCAACCAATCTTCTCCATCCCCTCTGCCCCTACCTTTGTTCCCTGAAGCCCTCATCATGACACCACATTTCCCCCAACTGCCTTCTGGCCGGTCTCCCATCAGCCACACTTCCCAAATGCACATCTGAACATGGCTGCCTCACTGGTAAAAATGCTTTCTTGGCTCCTCGTGGTTTTCAGAGTAAAATCCAGGCTCCTGGGACAACCTGCACAATATGCCATGGCCTGAGCAAGGCCCGGCCGGCAGCCTCATCTTTGCCATTCTCTCACCTGTGCCATGAGCTCTGGCCCAGCTCAGCTTCCTCCCACATGCTCCTCTCTATCTGGAATGTCTTTTCCATAGTTGTCACTGGACAACTACTTTGTACCCTTTAAAACTTCTCCAGTACTCTCTTCCTGACAGGCAGGCCCTCTTCACAAGCCAGAGTTGAGGAGAAGTCTCACTCCACTGTGTCCAGGAGCCCCTGTGCTCACCGCTGCCGTATTCATTCCACTTGGTTCAACTATAACTAGTCTATTGCCTTAGTACATCTGGGCTGCCTCACAAAATACCACAAATTAGGTGGCTCGTAAACAACCAAAATTTCTGTCTCACAGTTCTGTATGCTGGGAGGTCCAGGATCAAGATACTGGAATATTCAAACTCTGGTGAGGGCCCACTTCCTGGTTCATGGATGGTCCTCTTCCCACTGTGTCTTCGCCTGGCAGAAGGGATGAGGAATCTCTCTGGGGTCTCCTTTACAAGGACACAAACTCTGTTCCTGGGGGCTCCTTCATGACCTAATCACTACCCAAAAGTCTCACTTCCCAATACCATAACCTTAGGGGTTAGGGTTTCAACAAATACATTTGGGAAAAGAGGGCAGAAATATTCAATCTATGACACCCATAGTAGGTGTTTAGTAAAATTTTAAAGATGCCTGATTGATTTGAACTACAAAGATCTTTAAGAAACAGCTGAAGGTGTTTCTGTTCCTGAACAAATGCAGACAGCCTTGGAGAGCATTCAGGACTCTAAGCCGCCCCATCTGATAATTCTGGAGTATCCACGCAGCATTGCGTGTCCAGGCATAAGATAGGGAAACCAACTAGAACAAAAAAAGAGCTGGCCCCAGTCACCAATGCAAATGTGGCACAGTTAACTCTAGCATGAGTCAAGTGTGAATTCATACCAAAACAGTAATTCAGAGGTCTAACACTACAGTCAGACAGACCTGAGTTCAAATCCCAAGTCCATATTTAATAGCTAAAGGGCCTGGTGCAGGTTACCTAACATTTCTAAGCCTCAGTTTTTTGACATATAAAATGGGGGTTAATAAATTAGATGCCTCTATTATAAGACTATTGTGGGGATTTAACGAGATTACTTACCTAGTATCTAGCACATCATAGCCCTGCAAACGACATTATGGGAATGGGACAGCATCAGGCCACCAAGGCAGGAGATTTAGATTTATGAACTTTCTGAAGAAAACAATGCCAGGGTGCCATTTCTAATATGAATGAAAACTGGAAACCAGGAATCAAGGACCGAGCACAAGACCACTTCAGCTGATGGGCCACTGTAAAGTCTCCCCTTCTACTAATTCTAACCCCTTTGTTAAAATGACCCCAACACAATCAAGAAAGGGCAGAAAATGCCTTAAGGACACTATACTGCCACAATTCCTGGTGTATTTGTTTGCAAGGGCTGCCATAACAAAGTACCATAGATAGGATGACTTAACAAACATATATCATCTCACAGTTCTGGAGGCCAGAAGTCCAAGATTAGGGTGTCAACAGGGTTGGTGTATTTTTTGACCTCTCTCCTGGGCTAAAAGACCACCACCTTCTTATTGTGTCTTCACATCGTCCTCCCTCTGCATATCCCTGTGTCATAACATCCTCTTTTGGTAAGAACACCAGTCCTATTGGATTAGGGCCACCCCAATGACCTCATTTTAATTTAATGACTTCTTCCCTTCCCCAAATACAGTTGCATTTTGAGGTACTGAGGGTTAGAGCTTTAACACGTGAATTTTGTGAGAACGCAATTCAGCCCGTAACAGCTGCTTACCAAAATCTTTCCCAAAAGCCATGGATCCTGAATTTCACTCTATTCACGTTGATAATTACACCAGGAGGCTGGTGCTAGAGGGGTACCATACCCAAGAACTTCTAGCTTTCTTAGGCTCAGAATAATCCCTTTTATCTACACCCTAAGTCTCTCCCCTCATGGATTTATCCTTTGTCCACTGCCAACATCTATCCCAAAGTCCTGCCTGCCTTTCTTCCAAGGTAGAAGTTGTTAGACTACGGTTGCTCCATTCTAAATTATTACTTCCTTTATTATTGAGGAGTTTTCTCATTTTAATATCATTAATATGGGGAGAAGGCCTTACAACCAGAGCCAGCAGAATAGCAGGTCTCCAAACACTGCCCCTGCCAATGTCTCAGTTCTACCTCCCACTTTCTACTTTACCCTGTCTTCTCTGATCGCCCTGGGCCTTGGCTGCTACTCAAACGCACAAGCAAGTTCCCACTACAGAGACTTCGAACTTGTGTTTCCCTGTGTATCCAACACTCTTGCCCCAAATTGCCACTGAATTCAGTCTTCACTTCATTTGGTTCTCAGCTTAAATGTCACCTTCCCTGAGAGAAGCCTGACTACTCTATTTAACTAGAAAACCACCCATCTCTCCAACAATACTTTTTGAACTTCTATTCTTGATCAGGCTGAGACCAAGGAGCAGAAAATTCACAGAAGCATGAGGCACGACACCAGCCCTGCCCAGAGGATCTTACAGTCAGGTGCAAACATCATGTTAGAATAGTATAATTATATATATAATACTATAATGAATAAGTCCAGCTGGACACCTGGTGGCTCACTCCTGTAATCCCAGCACTTTGGGAGGCCGAGGTGGGTGAATCACTTGAGGTCTGGAGTTTGAGACCAGCCTGGCCAACATGGTGAAACCCCATCTGTAGTAAAAATACAAAAATTAGCTGGGCATGGTGGCACACACCTGTAATCCCAGCTACTTGGGCGGTTGAGGTGGAAGAATTGCTTGAACCCAGGAGGCGGAGGTTGCAGTGAGCCGAGATCACACCATTGCACTCCAGCCTCAGCGACAAGAATTAAACTCCATCTCAAAAAAATAAATAAATAAATAAAAATCATGACTAAGTCCTAGTAACACCCAACATTTGTTGAACACTTCATGTTGAACTAGTTGCATAGTCATAAACGTGAGCACACATCTTAGAGTAGAAAGGGAAAGAGAAGCAAAAAGGTGGAAAATAACCAATTCTCACACTTCCCAAAGATATCGGGTAAATATTCACATCTCCCCAGCTGGCAACATATAGGAAGGAGGAATACTGAGCGCTAAGAATTAGATAGTGATACCTTGACAGACCCCCTTGCAGGACATTTCCTGTCTGGAAATGGGTCCAGGAACAGCCATGTGTTGGGAGCAGTCATTTGACATAGTTTAATAATTAGATTTCTAGCATCCCAGGACCCCGTGTTAGCTTCCTATCATATGGGTCTCTGATACACCCTGGTAAATTGAGTGTGATGGTTAATTTTTCGTGTCAGCTTGACTGGGTCATAGGTGCCCAGACATCTGGACAAAGACTATTCTGAGTATGCCTGTGAAGATGTTTTTGGATGAGATTCACATTTAAATTAGTAGAGAAGCAAAGCAGATTGCCCTTCCCAGTGTGTGTGGGCCTCACCAATCGACTGAAGACCTGAATAGAGCAAAAAGGCTGAGTAAGAAAGAACATGTCCTGTCTGACTGCTTGAGCTGGGATATTGGTCTTCTCCTGCCCTTGCACATCATCGATTCTCCCGGGTCTCTAGCTTGCTGACTCTTTGCAGATTGTGGAGCTTCTCAGCCACGCGTGAGCCAGTTATTATGAGTGAATGAATGAATGAATGAATGAATGAGTACTGTTGGTTCTGTTCTCTGGAGAAAGCTGATACAGCAAGCGTGGAATCTGATCTGACTTCTGTAGCTTCTGTGACCTATTCCCCACAAGAATAAGGGTGGCTGATGAGGGTGATTCTGTGAAGCCACATAGGGAGCTACAAGGACTGCCAATGACAGCAGCAACCTCTGCTGTGGGCACAGTAAATCCCAGCCAGCCACTTCACGAGATGACTACAGCCCACTCGGTGCAGGAACTGTTCCACAGTACTTCATACCTGTAATAGCTTGGAGAAGGGGCCCCTAACCACATTTCACTGTGGGAGAAATAAGTCAGGTACTTGTCCAAGGTGTCGCAGACCTATTCCTCGGACAAATTAACACTGAATATTGTAAGTCAAAGTGCTTAACGATTTCCCATAGTCCAGCAAGGAGCTTGACCTGGTGGTCTGTTGGGAGTTTTAACTGACATGCACTGACGTGTGCAATCAGTGACTCAAAAGGAAATGAGGTGATAATGTTTAAAAATTGAGAAATTTCACAAGAAATTTGTATTTCCAGCTTATCATGGAAAATGGGAAAATCCAGCAAATGCTCTCACAGTCTTCGCATAACAGTCGGCTACAAATGAGTAACGGCTGACCTTCTGGGCACAGTTTTGGACCTTCAGTTTGCCATGGGCTCTTATTTCTCTCTGGCCCTGCAGGCTTTTTGTTTGTGTGTGTGTGTGTGTGTGTGTGTGTGTGTGTGTGTGTGTGTGTGTGTGTGTGTTTGCTTTGAGACAGGCTGTCACTGTTGCCCATGCCAGAGTACACTGGTGCGATCTCAGCTCACTGCAACTGCCTCCCAAGTTTAAGTGATTCTCCTGCCTCAGCCTCCCAAGTAGCTGGGATTACAGGTGTGCATCACCACGCACAATTAATTTTTGTATCTTTAGTAGAGAGAGGGTTTCACCATGTTGCCAGGCTGGTCTCAAACTCCTGGCCTCAAGTGATCTGCTCATCTTGACCTCCCAAAGTGCTGGGATTATAGGTGTGAGCCACCATGCGTGGACACCCTGCAGGCTTTTGAATTGACTACTCTTTTTCTTGCCTTCTCCCTCTTCATTTTAGCAATACTAATGCATTTCCCTCATGATCTCTGAGAGCTTTTACGCTTTCTCTTGCTGTTCTCTTTGCCTGATGGAGGAAGAATAAATTAACTCTTGCTGAAGGGGACTCAAATCACATTTTCAAGTGTGGAAGGATTTGGCTGCACAAAGCCGTAGGACAAATGACACATCATCCTCTGGATAGTTTTAGCCTATTAATTCAAAAGAAAACAAAGGGGGTGGTGGTGCTTACTGTTATTGTTAAAAACGGGAACATTTCTGCTCTTTATGTGTTGTTTCCCTCCAGGTGGAAGGAGCACCATCACAGTAACACACCTGGGGTCTCCCAACTTTCACTTAACTCTTTCAGGGAAGATTGCATTTGGGTGAGTTAAGAAGGAAGACTTGCAAATTCACAGCCCAGCCCCTTTGTCTCCCCTTTTCTGCTATGGGCTAATTTGCCTACAGAAAGCATATGTTTTGTTTTGTCTCTGTCACATAAAGGAACTTACCTCAGGAAAATTTAAAAAAAAAAAAAAAAAAAAACCCTTCAGGTTCCCAGCCCTCACTGTGTCTAGGAGGGCAAGGCTGCGTGGTAGATTATTCGCTAAAATGGCTATGACTACTCCTTGCCCTGTATGCAGCCCTGTTAAATGGTCCACACACCTTCTTAGGGCAGACAACTCGGGGCAGAGTTGCAGGGGGCGAGGGAGAGATCATGAGGTTTCTGGATATTACCTTTCAATTCTAACCTTATTTCTGCTTGGAGTGATTAGACTCTTCATTCTGAAGAGGACAATCTGTGGTCTTTACCCATCCAACATTTAAGCTCTCCACAGATGAAGAAGCAGCCACCTTCCACTCTGGAATCTGAAATGCCAAAAATTTGCTTTTCCTTCCTTCCCTGGAGCAAGATGGCCCTCCCCACTCCAGAATCTGAAACAAAAGTCTTCTCTGCCCAGAAATGTTCTGCCAGCAGGTCCAAAGAATTTCCAAACGCCTACTCATCATCAAACCATTACACTCCACATTGCTTCTGAACAAGAATCGTATTTTACAGTGAAAAAACCAGAGACATTTAAGTCCATGGGATTCACTAATCTTGTCATATACCCTATTTCCTGAGCTCTCCTGACCTTCTTGGACTACCTTAAAAGACTGAGTTGCAGTTATGCATATAAAATGTAGTATATGACTATGAGCCAGATAGTAATATATCAGCTGTTTCTTCTACAGTCAGAGTACATTGCATTCTCTTACCACAACTCTGGACATCAATGGTTTAGGAAATTTAGTGTCCAAGGGAAGAATGTTCCCCCTAGGACACATAACACTATTTTATGGGAAGCTGAGCTGCCACCTCCCTATGCAGGTTCCTTCACTGGAGGAGCAAGGGGAAATGAGAGTTAAGGTGTTGGTTAGGGTGATTAATTCTGTCAAGCTAAGCTAGGCGGCACTAATTACCCCACAATGGGAAATGGGCGATCAAAGGCAATAGGAAATGTGTAGCAGAGAAGTCATAAATGCATAAACACCAAGCACAACCTTATAAAGAGTTACAGTAAATAGTTCTCAGCATCTACTGACACTTTTTGCTCGTTTTCTTGCATGTACAGAAATATATTGACTAATTTTCTTCTTTATTCTCTGTCCTGCTAGTTTTATAAGGTGGATGAGTGATAGTTAACTTCAGCATTTACCTCCATGGAAGGCAGAATATTGAGATGGGATTGTGACTGGACTGGAATAAAAATAAAGAACCTTCAGACACTCTAGACTTGAAGTTGAATTCAGCAACTTAAATGGCATTGTGTTGGCTTTTGCATGGGAGGAGATGAGAATATTGTCAAGTTTATGAGGCATGTTTGCATTATATTAGGTGATATGTTTGTTGACTGGTTTATTTTGTTGTTTTCTCTTGTTGACAGTGAAAATGTAGAGAAAACAAAGTGGATGTGGTATGTTGAGCAGTCAAATGGGTGTGCATTTGTCATAATTTTCTGCTGTCCAGCATGTAAAGCCTCCTTTGTATAGAAAATCTGCCCTGGTAAGGCAGACCCCCTCTCCTGTTAGAATCTTAATATACCATCTGTGTGCTTTCCCACCATTCTTACAGCTAGGTACTTGACCTCAACATTACCTACCAGGTTTAACCACACCAAACTTTGAATTAGAAGTTAGTGGTGTGAAAGAAAAAAGGGCAGGGCCTCTCTGAATTTCTGCTTGCGGTGGGAGGCAGCAGCAGTAGCAGCAGGCACCCTGAGTAGCCAGAGGCTCTAGGAGCAATGTCCAGTGTCAGTGAACAGTGCTAGTGACAACCGTGTATCCATAAGCAGCAGCCTGGTGATGCTTCACAGCTCAGTCTCGTGTAACTTGTCTATAGTCACTGAGCTGAAGTCTCAGGCTTTCCTGACTACTCCAAGAGTTACCCAGTTATCATGTCCTGAATTCCTTTTTTGCTTCAATCAGTCAGACTTGCTTTCTATCGATTGAAATTTAGAACTCTGACTAATACATATCATGTATTTAATGAAGATTAATTGAACTTTTATCATGTGCCAGGCACTAGGGACTATCAGATGCCACAGTTACGATAGTGAACAAACGAAGATGTGGTTGCTGCCTACATGGAACTTATAGGCTAGAGATGGAGATATTAATAGAATAATTATGAAAATACATTTGATATTAATTCTGTTGTTTTTTCCACCTTTACAGTTCCTTGAAGTTCATGACATTACTTTCTCTCAGCATTAAAGCAAGAGTATTTAGATCAGAAGGAAAGAGGCAAAATGTTATTCGTGACTAGGGAAGAGGTGAATTAGACATAACTAGTATTTTTAAGAATACTTTTCTGCATTTTGCAGTTTCTGTATAATTGGCATGCATGTCTTCTTAAAACATCATTTCCATTAGACAGATTGGACTTTGCTCTCCAGCTGGAATCACTGAAACCAGCAAAGAGTTTTAGTTAATGCTATCAAAAACTGCTTTCACTAGCCTGCATCATTATAACAGCAATTGGAAACTGTAGTTGGTCTATGTGAGATTATACTAAATTTGTTAACATAATATGTCTTAATATGATTTAGAAGATATGCTTTATTTTCTTGTTAGCACTGTTATAAAACAAGTAAAGCAGGTCAGACTATATTAAGAACAATTTTATTGAATATTAGAATAAATGACCATGGAGAAAAATTACCCTTAAAAGATTTGCAATTAAATTAGACGATTTTAGAACTGACTTATTAAATGTCTAAGCTCTGTCACCTGCTTAGTTATGTAAAATTGTATTATTTTACCTCCATGGTGGGAGAACAGTGATATCAACAGAAATCAATGACATTTTTCTCTCTTCTCTCTCCCCACAGCTCATTCTTCATGCTGTGCTTGTTTATTTGAGTTGTGTAATGATCCCTTATGTTCAGACTTCTGCATCCTACCAAGCTTGCCTGTAGTGGTGCCATTTAAAAGTGTACAAACTTCACTGTGGTTTTGGACAATTAGTTCAAAACTAAGTTTGAGAGCAAAGTGGGAAATTCCACTGGCCATATATTATGAGC